>NW_022145601.1:34676810-34982445 GCF_000002235.5 Strongylocentrotus purpuratus | reverse complement strand
CCCCCCCCCCCCCCCCCCCCCCCCCCCCCCCCCCCCCCCCCCCCCCCCCCCCCCCCCCCCCCCCCCCCCCCCCCCCCCACCCCCCCCCCCCCCCCCCCCCCACTGAGCGACTTTTCGGCTGGCTGAGTCGTTGCGATTTTTTTTTGGACTCCAAAAAAAAAAAAAAAGATTCTCTTTTGTATTGTATTTTGATTCGGTAAGTGACTCATTTATCATAGCAACAAAAATGTTGGATTTGAGTGATTTGACGCAATACATACAAAAAAAATCTTTGAAAATATTATTATGGTGATAGAATTTATTTCGTTTTTTCATGTCATTTTTTATTTTTTTAATCAGAGTCTGGGGGAATTTCAAAAGCCTGTTGTCTATTTTTGGGTGTGGAAAATTATTATTTCTGGTCTTCTTTATTTCCTCATAATAATGTATACTAATTTACATTTTCAGCATTTCTGGAGGGATATCCATGGTCTAGATATCTTCTTCTATCTGTGAACGAACGAACGGTTAATTCAAGAGGTAAAACAAACATGAAGAATTCTCTGTTTTGTTCTTTTCTTATCAAATTCCCGGCCCTCCCACTCAGTGTTATTTAGGGTACGTGTATGCTTGTTCCCTCTCTTTGAAAGCACCCTATCTGAACCCCCTTTCGCGGGCTTTTCGCGGGCTTTCCTGCCTTGGAGATCCCCCTAAATCCGACAGACTATAATTACGTTCTGTTCAGGAGCGCCGGAGGCTCACCTTCCAGGGGCAGTGATCGACGTAACGAGCAAAAAACGGTTTGAAGGGGGGGGGGGGGGGGGAGAAGAAAAATCTGCATCACCATTACTCTTACACGTTACATGCAGGGCAGGCCCCGCGGAACGTTTTTCAAAGTGAATTATTATCGATCAGGTAGAGCGTAAAATGGCGTGGGGTCCGGGGGTGGAGCCCCCGTAAGCTCTGGGGTTTTAAATTTCAAATTCTCTTTCGGCAAAGCTTATGTAAAAAAAAAAAAAAAAAGCTGTAGCCTATAAAGCCTACATTGGAATGGCAGCGGGGTAGCCTAATTTCTTTTAAGGGAAGAAAGGGCAAAAGAAAGAAAAAGAAAGAAAGAAATAATGTTGAGCTCTGAGAGTTTTTAATGGGATTTTTTTTCGCTCGTAACGATAAATAACAGGGGGGTATTTAGGGGGCATAATACAGCACCACAAATACAGCATGAAAACACCATCAACATGTCACAATAGGTCCATTTACTAAAGCTGTTTTCACACTACTTAGTTAACTCGACTGGGATTTGTGAGTTTCACTTTTTTCATTTTTTTAAAGCTGATACGTACGTGCCCACTGAGCAAAACATTAGTGGATGAAATTTAAAATTCCTTCATTTTATCTTCAAGTCCTTTGACGGATGCATGATTGAAGGGGGTCCAGACAACTCGCCACAAAGACAACTCGCCCCAAGACAACTCGCCACAATACCCTGGACATCTCGCCACAGTACCCTGGACAACTCGCCACGGTCGAGTTGTCCAGGGTGGGGTGCCTTTTCGGACAGCTCGCCACACTTTTTTCCCCTCATGATTTCTAGATCTAAAATCCCTCATCTTAGATGAAATTGTCATTTTATGTATTCATTATTCTTTTATAAACACAGTCATGACAGAAAACATGGAAATTGTGAGTATTTTGAGAGCTGTTCTAAAGAAAAACGATGATTTTCCTTGCGCTTGCAATTAACAAGACCCGCAACAAGAATCTATTTTGGACAAACCTAAGGAGTACGACTATACGATCACCGGATAACTTTTTGATTTTTAAGTTCATTTTTTTGTTTCAGGAAACTTGTTTAATGGTAGGAATATGCTGTTATGTATCTTTCTAGTATGTTAACCCTAACAAGGCCGGGGGAGGGGCCATTATGCCCCCCCCCCTCCACGAATTTTTCGATTGCTCGGGAGCGCATGGCGCCCCGCCGCTCGCTGACGTTTTTCTTTCGAGTCTTGCGCAACTTTTAAAATAATTTTCTTGAAAATCGGACCTTAGGTTACAAGGTCACGTGACCTTTTGTCTTTGCATGTCAGCCCGAAAATTGCTCATTTTCGTGATTTGTGTACAAAACATATGGAAAAGTCATTTTTCCTAAAAACAGATCAAACATGGGTTATTGGGTCTTGTTTAAAGTTTAGGTGGTTGTTTAGGGAGTAAAAATAGTTGAATTGTAGTAAGAAATTAAATAAAACAACAAAAACAATGAAATACATAAGTTAAAAAACAATGAAATACATAAAAAATTATCAAAACAAGGGATAACATAAGAAATAAGCTTGCTCTTCCAATTTTTTTGTTGTATTATTATTCAGAATGGTCTATTGAATATATGTAGTGAAAAAGCATGCTTAAATAATTATGAATAATATATGATTTATGGGTAAAAATGTGATTTTTATGACTTTATTTGCATAAATTACCATAAATATGCAAATGAGTAAATTTGTCAAAAAATTGAAATTATCATAATATTCTATACAGTTCAGTTGACATGCGCGCAAATTTTCGCGGCGATCAGCCGCTTAGCAGCCGAGATCTTAAGGGGGCATAATGCCCCCCCCCCCCCCTGGCCGTAGTAAGAACTCAAATAGCCCTGCCTTTTTAGGGTTAACGAAGTTTAATTATTAAGTATTTTTTATTCAAAGTAATCAAAGCATTCAGGTTCTGTTTGGGGACCTTGCTCTAACAAGACCAGGTCTCCTCTTTCTTATATGTACAGAACATGAGCAACTATACATGAGTAACTTTTTATAGAATTTCAGTTAATAACAAGAGTTGTATGTTTAACATTACTATTGCACTTCAAATGACTTTGTTATATTGATAAACTGCTGTTCCAGTTTACTTTATTTGAATTTATATGTACAAAATAATGTTTGTGAAAGAAGAAATAAAATGAACTATGAACTATTGTAACCATAATCTGCAACAGGTGTACAAAATTATGGGGAGGTTGATATTTAATTCCACGTCTATCTGAGCTAGATGGATGTATTCGTGATTTTATATTTATCCATATCTGTTCCTCAAGGAAGCATTTGATCCAGGTTTTGAGACATATTTTCTGTACTTTTTTGCTATTCTTCCTTACCCCATTTTCACGAAAAAGCAAACATCTGATGAAGTTAATATCAACAATAATGACAAAATATCTAGCAAAGCAAGATCTATTATGATACTCGGTCTACATTACATAGTAAATAATGTACGATTTCTAGGTTAAAGTCGCTAGCAGGTCGGGAAAACCAGGAGATTACTCGACCCAGCAGCAGTGTGCTGCTGGGATACACTGATGTATAAGAGCTGAGACATGCATGAAATTGCGAGAGGACGAGAGAGAGAGAGAGAGAGAGAGAAAGGAGAGTCATGATGCAAAAGAATAAATTATGAGAGGAAAGAAAGCGGGAGAAAGAGAGAGAATAAAACAAAGGGAAGTAAGACATAACAGAGACAAATTATACAGAATTAAGAGAATAACAAATAATAACATAATATTGAGCAAGTAATGCATACATAATCATTATATTTAATGATAAAGCACCCTTTTCCTGCAAGATCAATGAAAATGTCAAATAAACACCTACATCATTTTATTATTATTATTATTATTGTAACTTATTATTATTATTATAAATGATTATATTATTATTGTCATTTTTATTCCGCAAAACATCAACAGGGACAAGTCCGTATATTTTTCTTTGCTTTAACAAAAAGCACGAAGTGTTTTCAGGTGCAACTTCATACTGCAGATGTCCGAGAGTCTTTCTTAACACCAGTGGCGGATCCAGGGGGGGGGGGGGGGCCGGGGGCCCGGCCCCCCCCCCCTTGAGAAAAAAAATCATGTAAAATCACGCGATTTTTACCTTTTTTGGGGGTGCAAATTTTAAAATTTTCGAGGACCAAAAAAAAAAAAAAAAATGTGCTCACTACCCCCCCCCCCCCCCCCCCCCCCCCCCCCCCCCCCCCCCCACTGAGCGACTTTTCGGCTGGTTGAGTCGTTGCGATTTTTTTTTGGACGCAAAAAAAAAAAATGTCCGCTTACCCCCGCTTACTAACACTACCACGAATGACATCAATATTTGTTTATTTCTTTACGTGGAACAACATATTGCTCAAGCAACGTATACTTCGCAATTGGGTGTGATGGACTAAATATCGATTTTCGAGCAAGCGAGCAAAAAGTATAAGGTTCCATTTGAAAAATTACATGATGAATATTAAGCACAATCTAATGAAGAAAGACTGAAAAGTTCTTTTAAGTAATTATGAGTAACATTATAATTAAACCATCTATAAACGCGCAAGCATTAAGCACTATAATTTATAAGGGCTCTTAGATACACCGAATTATAGAGGTGCATCATGGAGAAAGAAAAGTAGGCACTTATCAGAAGGGAAAAGGTGTATGTACAAAGGATAAGGGGGCATTTTAGGGGAACCTGAAAAAGTGGGGCACTTTGTCCCCCCCCCCCAACCAAAAATGCCGCCTCACTGACTGTGGGCAAAAGTGCGAAACTAACCCAGAAAATCTAGAAATAAACCACTTTTCAATTTTATTTCGCGGGTCAACTGCCCCCCCCCCCCCTCCCATCAGTACGCCAGTGCTTCTAGTATTCTTCCATGAAAACATATAAATTCCTACCATTAAAAAAATTCTGAGACAGAAACTAATGCAGCTGTTATAAATTTCTTAATACCGAGAAGTTATCCCAACATCTGGCGATCGTACGCCTTCGGTTTGTCAAAAATATATTCTTGTTGCAAGGGAAATCAGCTTTATTCTTTATTCTTTGTCATAACGGTGTTTAAAAAAGCACGAAAATCATGAAAATTGACAATTTTATCTAAGATGAGGGATAGAAATCATGAGGGGAAAAAAGTGAGGCGAGCTGTCCGAAAAGGCACCCCACCCTGGACAACTCGACCATGGCGAGTTGTCCAGGGTACTGTGGCGAGATGTCCAGGGTATTGTTGCGAGTTGTCTTTGTGGCGAGTTGTCTGGAATTCGTACGTACGTACGTACGTACGTGTTGTAATTATTGCTTTGCGATTTCTCGGAAAGGAATGTACGCCATCTATCACTCCGACACTCGAAACACGAAGTGAAATCGTCGAATTATGTAGAAAAAATAGACACATTCTTCCAAGCAGGACTAATTGGATTACGTTCTTCAGTTTGGACACTTTTTAAGTATAAATCACATCCGTAGGGACGTGAAAATGGAGGATACTGATGAGGATGTTCCTTCGTCTCCACTACCGCCTGAATTCATTATCAATGATCTACCGGAAGAAATACTGGAGCGTGTGTTATCCTATCTTTCCCCATACAGCGAAGTACATGTCGCTGCTCGGGTTTGCAAACTGTGGAGACGTCTCATTCAAGGTGAATATGCGTTAGAGTCTACCTTTATTCAAAAGAAATAGTCAAACACGACATGAACAGAGAAGTGAAAATTGAGAACTCAGGACATCCATGCCCTACTCAGTGTTAATAATAATATTTAGGGTACGCAAATGCATGGCATTGCCACCGCTCCCAGCACCCCCTCCCCCTTTCTGAGCTGAGTAGAGTAAAGTCATACGGCATTATGGGTTGATCTTGTCTAGACTAGATCTTTTTCTTTTGTTATACGACTATTACGAGCCTTTTCAACACCTCCCCCCCCCTTTCAGCATTATTAGTAAGGGGGGACGGGGGTCCATGACACCAAGTAGGCCCTTTGCCTTTGGCACTAGTTCAGAAGTCTATCCATAATTTGACCCGTAACTCGGTGTGGAGATACCAACTTAAACATCTAGTCTATACCGGTACCCAAAATGAAGAAAATGTTCATCAAATGTCCAAATAAAGGTCATGATTTTAAAAGTTAATATCTTTGTTACCTGTTTCGTGTCAATTTTCTTATCTTTTTCAGAGTATTTTTCTTAAAAAGAAAGACTTATGATATGCACTTTCTCACGGGATTGACCACACATAGGAGCATCACTATCCTGACTGTGTAGTAAAACAGGCAACACTGGCACCAGCACATTAACGCGACACATTTGAAAGCCTGCGGTACGACACTTTCAAATGTCCTACTAATTAATTAAATGGGATATAACCCATCACAAATAAATAAGGAATGGAACTTACAAGTTTCGTTGGTGTAAATTTCCTTGGTTTCCAGACATCTGGCCTACTTGTTTGCTTATAGCCCATCCGCAATTCAGCTAACGTGCGCCATTTTTGGATTTTATGACCTTTGTTTTTAAAGACCGTTCGCGACCGCTTACGTCCGAATATATGCATGTTGATATGGACGCGATCGGTTGTGTACACAGCTCAGCGGTAGGCTATTGCGTACGAGCGTTTTTAGAGTTTGGTATTATATTAAATACATTATACATTTCAGCCCAACTATTAGCCGACAGAGGTGGCGGAGCATTACTATATAATTCCAAAGTATAATATTCAATTTAGCAATTTTGGGGTCTTAATAATAATAATATTAATAATGATACTAATAATAAGCATTTTGAAAGTCTATCTAGAAATTTGTACGGAATAAGAGGCCTAGGTGCTTTAAACCTGCGATAAAGCAATAAATGAAAACGTCTGCGAGATAAGAAAACTACCCGTCAGATGTTGCGCAAGAGCCACGGGTCACGAGTCACGTATGTTTTCACCGGGGCCTAGACAACTCGCCACAAAAACAACCCGCCCCAAGACAGCTCGACACAATACCCTGGACATCTCGCAACAATACCCTGCACAACTTGCTACGGTCGAGTTGTCCAGGGTATTGTGGCGAGATATCCAGGGAGGGTATTGTGTCGAGTTGTTCAGGGGCGAGCTGTCTTTGTGGCGAATTGTAGCGCATGTAGAAGTCAGTGTATGGTGTGCGTAAAGTGCGCAGTTTTGATGTCATCGCAATCGAGGAGGGAATCTTGCTGCCGTCTCTGTAAAAGAAGGAGGAAAAAGGGCTTTAAAAGTTAGTTTTGAATTCTTTTTTTCTATTATAAAAATAATTTAATAATCTTAAATACTGTAAAATGTAAGACAAATATAACAACCTATGTTATGTTGTATTTGTCTTACATTTTATGATCTTAATACTAAAAAAAATCCACCCCGTGCATACCACATACATGCAGTGCTAGAGGTCCATACGCATTAGCATGGACTCTCTATGCTTTGCTGGAGTGGGGATTGACAGCAAACTGCAGCACAATACAATAACATACCGTCTCGACGGTCAGGTGCGGGCGCGCGCATGTGTTAAGTTAGCGACTTTAATCTTAGTTTATGGTTGCTAACTGAAACACACGTGTGCCCGCACCCCACCGTAGGTAGATACACTGTATGCAATTGTATTGTGCTGCAGTTTGCCGTGAATCCTGTGAGAAAGTGCATATTATAAGCCTTCGTTTTTAGGAAACATACTCTGAAAAAAAGAAAAAAAAATTGACATTAAACAGGTAACAAACATATCGACTTATAAATCATTTTGTTTATTTGAACATTTGATCAATAATTACTTCATTTTGGGTATGTTTTAGTAGGGTATCTCCACCCGGAGTTATGGCTCAAAGTTTGGATCTACTTCTGAACTAGTAGCACCTGCCCTATACTAATAAACAGGCACCCTTGTCAGCTAGAGAATCTAGTCCAGATCTTTGGCCTGTACAACTACAAGTGGTAGTGGTACACCAAAAACAACAACAGCAAACATGCAAACATTTAATTTTTGTTTAAAAATATACAATAATTTTGTTAAAGGGTCTAGATCTAGGTCTACATGTCCATAACATGGCCATGTACTGGGGTAATTATAATTTATATTTATAAATATTATTGGCGCTTGTCCAGAACTGTGAGTGTGACCATACTTGAGCCTTGAGGAGTTGAGTTGGCTCAGCTCAGCGGGCATTTTTAAATCACTATTTGTTCAAATTTTCACTGAACTCTCATTTTTCTGCTTAATTGAATGAGAATTGATTTTACACTTGTATAATGTAGGTTCCATACAGTGATTCTTATCTATGTACACTGTAATGTTAATCGCTTCATTGAATGAGAAATTGTTTAGGTTTAATTCGGTGTTTCTTATATTCTCGCTCTCTGTTTTTTCACTTTTCAGGTGTGATCTTGAAGCGCAAACAAGCTTTTGTCAATGCTGCATGCGAAGGTGTACTGAAATGGAGTTCTTGCGAATGTCCATCCACACCAGTGACTGGGAGAAGCTCTCATAGCGTGGCTTACGTCAATGGTAAAATCTTCTTCTTTGGAGGATGCTCTGGATCAAGAACTGCTTTCAATGACATGTGGAATCTTGACCTGAGTACACGAGAATGGACTCGCGTGCTGGGTTCAGGTAATAATAATGTCTGAGAATGATGATGATAATACTACTACTACTACTACTAATAATGATAACAATGATGATGATGATGATGATGATAATAATAATTATAATAATGATAATGATGATGATGATGATGATGATAATGCTAATGCTAATGATAATTAAATAATGATATGAATGAAATGTTAATACTAATAATATTGATAACAATATTGATAACAAATAATTAGAGTAACGTCATTATAGATGTTAAGTATTGATCATTAAAGGGAGTGTAGCTTGGTGAATACTGGTTAACGCTATCTACATGTAAGTCTTCTTTTGGCAACTGCAAGTAAACGAAGGGACTTGATCAAGGGTAGTCAGTGACTTAATCTCTACATGGTGAGCATTTGCGAAACAGACCAAAGTTCTCCTGATTGCTTCGGTTTCGCGAATGTTGCACGCACGTGATTGGTGCAGTTGCGTCTTCTGTAGTCGTTTACCCAATGGGCCCTGGCTCCCGAGTCAGGCCACAGGAAAGATACATACCTGTAGTCTCGTCAAGCTACACTCCCTTTAATGATAAGTTTGATGATTATTGCAAATTTACATGATTTCTCTGGAAATGAAACTAATCAATTATGCATTGAAAGAGAATTTAGATTAAAATAAAAGGAGAAATGACACCGACTCCTCATATTGTATTTAGTGATAGTCTGATACATGTACAGTATATAGGGATTATTCAGAGGGATATTGAATGTTGAAAATTTGGATTACAACAAGAACTAAATATGGAAAATTCTCCTGAAACAGGTTACCGGTATGTCTATAGATCTACTGTACTGTATGATGGAGGGTGCACACTACAAACTGATGAGCTGGTACAATGTACATGTACAGTGTACATTAAATTGTACATACATGTAACACCAGACACTGGGCTTAATTTGCATTATAGATCATGATCTCCAATAGTCTTGTACATTGGATGATGTACAGCAAGGTTCATGAGAAGCCTGTAAGATAGAGACAGCAATTGAAGTCAACTTAGCTCTCTAGAGGTCATCTCAAAATATCAAAATTCATACTTAATAGGCATAAAATCATGTCTGAATATTCACAGATTTACATTTTATTTTTTCCTCCGGTTAAAATAAGGGCAACAGTACATGAATAATTTATGATTTTCACGGTCAAATGTCTTGGTTTTAAAGGAAATGGCCATTTTCCAATTACATGTACAGTACACTGAACACTACATTTGTATGTGCTTGTGCTATTAAAACAAAGACATTCATGGTTTAAACCCAATACACTACGTGCTGGAAGATGAATAGGTCTATCTCCATCAGCCCGAGTTGGCCAGATAGCCCGCTATTTTGTGATCTGGTAAATTAGCCCGAAGTTACAAATAGGGTCTTCATCAGCTTGAGAAATTTGCTCAGTGTTCAAGCATGCTGCTGTACTTGCAACAGCGTCGGAAGTCGCATCTTCCCTCCAAAAGTTTATTGACCTGCTCCTAGCATGTGCAACACTAGCATGTACAGTAACTTAAAATAATCAAACAGAGTCACAGTGTCGTAAAACGTACATGTAAATGGTTATAATTTGCTGGTACTATATTTAGTATTGTATTATTTACTGTGTGTCCAAGCAAATAGAACTAGAAAATAATGTTTTGTTTGACAAAACTACATGTACAGTACATGTGTGAGAAATGTTTCCAAAATCCAAAGTAATGTTTTTTATCGATAATAGAGAGAAAACTTGTGTAAATGTTATGGCTATCATTGGACAGAAAATGCAAGTTACTTTTAATCATAAAATAGATTTCAAAGTCATATATTGGATATACATGTTTGTACATGTAACTTTATGATTAGGGTACCGTTTTTTTTAATACACGCTGTACATGTACATGTACCTGTATCAATTCAAAGCTGAAAATCTCCTGTTTTAGAACAAGACCTAAACTATAAACTATTATCTGGTAAATTTTTAGTGATACACCCCTGTACATGTTCATGTACTGTAAAGTACATGTACAATGTATATGGTGAAACCTGTGTTACACCATGTACAATGTATATGGTGAAACCTGTGTTACACATGGTTTGAATCAAAAAGGGTTTCTGAATCCTTTAAACAGATAATGAAGTTAACAGAATGTTCGACTGTCAATTATTAAAACCATGATCAACTTTAAGGTCTCAAGGATAACCACTTTCTCCTTGGTTGTTTCCCATTCTGGTGTCTTATGATCTCTGATTCTGTTCTTTCATTGCAGGTTCATACCCTAGCCCTAAGGGATCTGCAACCATGGTCAACTACAAGGGTAACCTGATCCTCTTTGGTGTCTTATGATCTCTGATTCTGTTCTTTCATTACAGCTTCATACCCTAGCTCCAAGGGATCCAGCAACCATGGTCAACTACAAGCGTAACCTGATCCTCTTGGTGTCTTATGATCTCTGATTCTGTTCTTTTATTGCAGGTTCATACCCTAGCCCTAAGGGATCAGCAACCATGGTCAACTACAAGGGTAACCTGGTCCTCTTTGGTGTCTTATGATCTCTGATTCTGTTCTTTCATTACAGGTTCATACCCTAGCCCTAAGGGATCAGCAACCATGGTCAACTACAAGGGTAATCTGATCCTCTTTGGTGTCTTATGATCTCTGATTCTGTTCTTTCATTACAGGTTCATACCCTAGCCCTAAGGGATCAGCAACCATGATCAACTACAAGGGTAACCTGATCCTCTTTGGTGTCTTAAATGATCTCTGATTCTGTTCTTTCATTACAGGTTCATACCCTAGCCCTAAGGGATCAGCAACCATGGTCAACTACAAGGGTAACCTGATCCTCTTTGGTGTCTTATGATCTCTGATTCTATTCTTTCATTACAGGTTCATACCCTAGCCCTAAGGGATCAGCAACCATGATCAACTACAAGGGTAACCTGATCCTCTTTGGTGTCTTAAATGATCTCTGATTCTGTTCTTTCATTACAGGTTCATACCCTAGCCCTAAGGGATCAGCAACCATGGTCAACTACGAGGGTAACCTGATCCTCTTTGGTGTCTTATGATCTCTGATTCTGTTCTTTCATTACAGGTTCATACCCTAGCCCTAAGGGATCGGCAACCATGGTCAACTACAAGGGTAACCTGATCCTCTTTGGTGTCTTATGATCTCTGATTCTGATCTTTCATTACAGGTTCATACCCTAGCCTTAAGGGATTCGGGTTCAGCTAATCACAAGGCTTGTTCCTTTCTTGCTGTCCCTCTCATCCTTAATCCAAATGTATACTTTGTTATTAATTTTTCTTGTGAATTTTACCCTTTGTATCATGTTGATTTATAAATGTTTGCATGTTTTTTCTGGATATTTATGAGCAAACAAATTGAATTGAAATTGAAATTGGGATCGGCAACCATGGTCAACTACAAGGGTAACCTGATCCTCTTTGGTGTCTTATGATCTCTGATTCTGTTCTTTCATTACAGGTTCATACCCCAGCCCTAAGGGATCAGCAACCATGGTCAACTACAAGGGTAACCTGATCCTCTTTGGCGGACTTGCTCCACCTGTGCCACATCCCCCTCATCTTGCACCTCAAATTTTCAACGAGCTTCATGTCTACCGCCCTCATAAGAACAAGTGGTCTTGTGTGGCAACAAGTCCGTCACCCCCACCCATGGCAGGCCATTCTGCTAGCATTATAGGAAGCAAGATGGTGGTGTTTGGTGGACTACTGGATGGGCAACAAAGGTAGGTCAACTAGGCATGGAACATGTCTTTATTTTGATAATAGTTTCATATGGTTTTTCTTTTTATTGTGTTTCACTGTATGTCTGTTTTGTATCGACTATTGTGACCTGTCCCCATCTAGATATTGTTTACAACATTGTGCATGTAGGGAGTTCGCTGAATTTAGCGAACTCCCTGCGTGCACGCTTTTTAACATTAAACGCTGAATAATGTGAAGTAAATATCAAATTGGCAACGCAAAAAACAGTCTTTACGTGTATACTGTGTCTTCGCATTTCAGCCAGAACTAAAATTGCAAGCTCTCGTATTAAAGACTTACATGTTTTTGTCATGTAAATCGCCTTTACTAACTATCATCAGGAACATAGCAAATCGCTACTCTGGTAGCAAAATCTGACATTTCATATTTATTTTTGACCGATTTTAAAATGCCTTTTATGAGATGCAAGAAGAGTCCACTGTGCAATATTTGTTGGGTGCGAGAAGGGCCAGGGACAATTTTGGATGAATTTTAGCTTTCGTTTAAATCTGCCTCTCAGCTCCGTGCAGGCCTATGGGTGCCAGTTAAGGCTAGTACACTGTATTTGTCTGTTTTATTGGTGATTAATGAGCTAGGTAAATCTTTAAGAAAGTTAAAAATTAAACTGATTCATCTCTCGTATTTTGAGTGAACAGTGCAATTAAAAAAAGCTGTTTCAGATGTTGCATTTTCCGTGAACAATGTAAAATCTCATGTAACCCTCTCTATCGTATCCGTGTTGGAATACATTTACTAGTTTAATACTTCCAAGTGATTGTATAAAAAGAAAATATGTTTAAATTACTGTAGTGCAGGCATTCAAAAAAAAAAAATCATCAAATGACACAATCGTCACATTTTCCTTAAACACTTTTGTAATGTTCAAAGCAATTTTCATTTTGAAGTAGCAGAAAATAATAGCAGATTCTATGATTTTATCTATGAAAGATTATTGTTACTATAGTATGAAAACATTAAAAACATATGAATACCTGTATGTAAATTATGCCCCCACAGGGAAAACGTTCTTTTAAATTTCAAATTCCAATCATAAATATCTTGATAATCAGACAACGGATCGGCTTGTAAAAGTCATAGGATTCCTGACTGACCTAAAGGTTTATAATTATGATTGCAGCATGAGCTACTGTACATGTAAATCCAGGATTTTGTTTAGAATCTGAGGCAAAGATACCAAATCCCTTTAATAGGCAAAGAGGATATGCCCTGCAAGCTTGCATTCATGAGCGCAATATAAAGCCCTTGAAATCTTGAAAGCCAACAGTGTATGCCCTGCAAGCTTGCAGCAAGCGTGTGGAGCTTGCAGGGGCGCAAACTAAATCTCTTGCTAGCTTGCAGGTGCACAGTCTAAAGCTCTTTTAAGCTTGCCACAAACTTATACAGGCAAGAGGATATGCCCTGCAAGCTTGCAAAATTTGCAGGGGTGCAATCTCAAGCTCTTGTAGGCTTGCAGACCAAGAGTCTTGCCAACTTTTTAACACAACCACAATTAAAGATAAATCAAATAAGTGACACCAATTACCCAGTGTTCAGTTTGTTACATAAACAGTTTTTAAAATAAAAAATGCTATATTAAACTTCTTCAAAAATTCCTTAAATTACTACAAAAAATGAAATGTTGCAAATATTTAACAAATATTTTCAAACTGTTGGTAGAGTATTTGCATAATCTCATGTGCATATACACTGTAGTACAATTTACTTTTGTGTATTTCAGATATTTGGACAAACCCTATCTATGACCAAATTATTGTCACTGTAAACGTACAGCACAAAAGATATTACATGTAAAGTGTATGCACACTTTTAATGGTCAATAAATATCTCGAAACCTTTGATTCTTTGCTAGTTACCGGTAGGTCTAAAATACGGTATCATAATCGTTGTTTGGTTTATATATACACATACTGTATAATAATACAAATACAGATCTTAAATAGTGCATTATACCTTTGAAAAAGGCTCTCAACATGCTTTAAAGTAGACACACAAAGAAACAAAAGTGTTTTGAATTGATGCAAAACTCATATCATTGCAAAGGGGAAGCCTTACTGATCAAATACAACAACTCTCCTCTTCAAAATATGTTTGGGGCCCGCAGTAACCAACTCTCAAAAATGTTAGTTTTGAGATCCAGATTTTCTGTCCTTTGTAGAGCGTCACTATTTGTGACGTCACACATGGGACACGGCTGGCTAGCTGCAGACTGCTACACGCGCGACTCCGGTACTGAGCTGTTGTCCAGTGTGTGACGTCACTATTCAGAGCTCGCTATGCTCGTGTGTTTGGCTTACGTTCAGGGGCGTTCGGGGGTCTAAGAAGGGTCTTGAAAAGTTGCATTTTTACGCCTTTCCATGATATCTATATGATTTCTCAGCAAATTGTTCATGTTTTTCAAGAGAAAATCTTTCCATCCATATGTACATAATTATCAGTTGTAGTAATTTTTTCTTTGTGTAGCTCCTTTAAAGGAATTTGGTAACTTTGTCTCTGATTCTGAAATGAAATTCCGGATTTAGCTCATGCTTCAATGATAATTATAAACCTTTAGGTCAGTCAGGAACCCCATGACTTTAACAAGCCAATCATCATTCTGATTATCAAGATAATTATGATTGGAAATCGAAATTTCATTTTTCGTTTTCCTAACGGTACCATTTTCATAACACTACAGTCTATTTGGGAAAACGAGTATGGCTAAACAGGTCACTCAAAGATTTTTACTTTTTTGAGGCACTTCTTGATCATTTTGAAGCGGAATTTTGTTAGGGCTTCAATATTACACCATATCACAGACACTGATAACACGTAGGGCCGTGCATCTCAGATTTAAGATTGTTAAATGATGCATTTGATAGGTAAACGCTGAAGGAAAATATATAAATAAGCTTGCGAGGTCGCGCAAGCTTGTACGCTTCTCTTTTCGGATTGGCTAAAAAAACTGCTTCATTTGCATTTTGAAACCATGCAAGGTTGCCAGTTACAAGACTGCGAGCTTGTAAATTTCTTGACCTGCAAATATATTTCCTCTGTCCTGATTGGCTGACAGATAATCTCATTTGCAAGCTAGTAACTAGCTTGTTTGCAGAGCTGAGCGGCCTTGTTTCAAGTTCGCAACCAGCTTGCACCAATTTCCTTTTTATAAGGAATACATCTTTTGACATTTTTGCCTGTTTTCAACTCGTCTTCCTTGCTTCCTCTCTGGTTTTCTTTCTTTTCATGTCATACACACTTCTTTCGTTTTCTCTACTCTTTTATCTCTCCTTGTATGCTATTTTCTGAATTTCTACTTTGATATTTCTTTTTTATTTCCCCCTCGTTTTCCACACCTTCTCTCCCTTTTTTTCTCTGCTTCTCCTCTTTCCAATCTCTGTTCATTCCCCTTGCTCTGTGATCTCTCTCTATCATTCTCTGATGATTGTGGACGAACGCACAGACAAAATGCTGCGACACAAGATTTCATTAGCTGCACTGCCTATCAGGCATATTTGTGTTCTCCTGAAGACTTGTCTTGTGATGCGTTTGGATCCTAATTGCTGAGAGAATGACGGCAATGCTTTAGGGTTGGCCTTACTCAAGGAATAGTCTCTAGAAACAGACTCTATATGACGGCAATGCTTTGGGTTGGCCTTACTCAAGGAATAGTCTCCAGAAACAGACTCTATATCACGCTTTGTAGCTCATTTGAAAGGCGTACAATGGCTCAGGGTAATGAGAGTGTAGTATCCAGACTGTGCATGCAACATTGGTCCATGCCACTTGGTCCTTTATCCAGCTTGTAAAGTTATTCCATGCCCCTCTTCTGTGTCCTTACAGTATGTGTGATGGTGTGAAATCTTATATTTCCTGCGTGCACACATGTACAGAATCAGCCAAAGATAAACAGAGACACACAATTAGCAACGTACATGTCGCTTGAATGATTAATTGTGGTAACAAATCTGCTGCTTACAATTCATAATTCTTTTCAATTCTTGAGAAAATATTAAATATGGAAATATCAGTCTTAGAAATTATGGATATTAAAGGCAGGCTTTACTACTTCAGCCAGAAGGGATTAGACCACCCAGCGAGCCAGCGAGGTCACTGTGACAGGTGGCTATCTCATTAACTCAGCTCTCATTTAACATAAGAAAAAGAGTATCATGGGGGACCAACAGGCACCGATTGGGGAAGTTTTCTATATAGAGGGGGCAAGTAGCTACAAGTAGGACAGTGTGCCTTTAAAGGTACTACATGTGTCCCTTTTGCAGCCAAAGTCAAATTCTGTAGAACTTTGCAGGAATTATGAGCATGTCACGCATGTCCTATCTCTGAAATTTGAACGTAAGCAGTTTCCTAATATTCAAATTATGCAAGGAAACCCTTTTACCTTCTAGACTTCACTGTCAGACACTATTGAGTGACTGACTTTTTTGTGGTAATATTAATAAAATTAGCTGTAAAGGGTACAGGAGCATTTGCCTACATCAATAACCCAATTCTTGTAATGGCCAAAATTGAACTGATTGAATGGTTGCTCTGCACAAAGCGTACATGTACAACTGTTGGGTACAAGGGTCTGAAAATCAGACTATTACTTTAGGATTGCAAAACCCCAATACACACACATACATGTACATGTACACACACACAATCACTAAAGTTGATTCAACAACTAATGGTCGTTATTTTCCCACTTAAAGGGCCCATGACATCGAAATACAAGTGTACATGTAGTATTTCTGTTGGTGTGCAGTCCTGCATACATCTCATATTTTGAACTTCTTAATTTGTTCATAGATTATTAAATATTTTGTTAAATATTTGTTTTTCAAACTTGCTAAGCTCCACCCCCAAAACCTCCAGGTCTCATTCCCCTTGTAACATCATCTGTCAGTCATCAATGAGCTAACTTAAGAAACTAAGCAAACTGATGAAAGTTTCAATTAAATCTGGCTAAATATATTAGACAGTAGGCCTACCGGTAATGATTTTTTAAAAGTTTTAATCACTAGATATATGTACACTGTATGTATGAGTACTTCATATTGGCTGAAGCAGTACTGTCAATGTGATGTAGTGCCGGACTACTTTTCCATCTGTTCCAACATATAAAATGACTAAAATTCAAATTTTTCCAAAAAAATCGGGGTCAGGAGGGTCTATTCTTTTTAGAGGAGATATAATAATAATATGCTATCTATAATATATTTTGAGAAGTGCCCCAAGTAACAAGAAATAACGAGAAAAAACAGAATTTAATGATATTTTTTTACACAGCAAATGAAAGAGTTACACACGCCATATATGTCAAAATCCATTGACCAAACTACCAATTTGAGAATAGCATAGACTTTAATACAGATCTCATATTTCAAATGTTCATAACATTCCTTACTACTGGTCCGATTCATTTCAAACTTTTGCCATTCTGTTTGTTATATTTCTGCATTCACAAAATCAACGTATTACAAGGGTTGGATTGCCCTTTAAGACATGTTCAATCAACAGAAGAGACTCTTGTCTAATTTTCTGTTGGATTAAAGAGACACTGGACTAAGATGGAAATTGAGTGGTTTCGTTTGATGCACTGTATAATGGGAAAGGATTCATTTCCTACTCGACCATTATTGAATGTCAAATGGAAGCACTTCTTAAATGTTACTTGCTTGTAAATATTTTTGGGGGATTCAAAGAGACCATGCTTCCATTATTGTATCTTCTGGCTAAAACTAGACATTCAAGATACATTGTAAATCATTCAACTCTCTATGAGTACTTCTCTGATGTACTACAATACATGTACATGTATGCTACCCTAAATTGCTGTATCTGTAAGTGTGGAGGATGGAAACAAGGATGAATGGAAAGAGTGAGAAGATGAATTGTGGGATATTATAAAGGACTACCAAGAGAGGAATACAAAGGAAAAGTATATTAAAAAAAAAAAAAAAATGAGAGAAATCAATGGCCAGATTTAATAGTGTTAAAGATCAAGAAAATCAAGAATTATATGATAGAAAAAAAGGCAAGGGAAATAAAGGAATAGAATAAAATATAGAAAGAATATTTTTAAAAGACTGATATTAGAGAAAGCGGTGCTGCAAAGTAGGAACTTTTTTGTATATAAATTAAAAGCAAGTGGGGTTATAAAGAAAAAAAGAAGATCTGCATGTAACAGGGACCCAACTCATGTTCACTTACGTTGTACATGTACAAACTTTATTAAATTATTAAATAACATACAGAAATGTGGGGTGTAATCCATTTATGCAATTTGAATCTTTTTATTTTTGTTAAAACCAGTTCACCACATCATATAAGGAGGCTAGTATACCTAATACTTCTCGTCCGCGTGTATGCAAAAGTGTAATACCAGTATGGCTAGGAAGCCCTCAGTTGAGGAGATTGAAAATATCCCATTTTGCTTGATCCCATGCAAAGTAATGGTCACGTTTATCTAGTTCACCGTAGCCAGCTTCTTTCAAGAAGATGTAATAATAGATAAACTGCTTGTATGCACTACTGATTGATTGATAATTCCATACAAATACAAGTGGGAGAGTGTAAACAGCTTAATCAGATTAAATTAGCCTTTTACTTAAGGTACCAGGCTGTGGGGGAGCAATCACTAGGGAAAATCAAATATGTCCAAAATATGAAACTTTGATTTTTATAATTTGTTTTTGTTTGATATCAGAATGATGAACCTGATCCACTGTCGTTTTTCAAAGAAACTGAATATTATTGTATCTTACTGGAAACTTCTAAAATGAAACATATTTCACAGAATATTAAATTTCAGACTAGGGTTTACAGGAAATATCAGAATCAAACAATATTCATTTTTTAAAGGTTGAACAAATCTTTCACATAGATAGTTGGATCAATGATAGTGATAAGCATCAATTGAATTTAGTTTCTGGGGTGACTCTGATCTATGAACATGATATCCTTCTATCACAAACCAAATCCACTATCACTATAGTGACAATACATGGACAGAAGAATAAAAGAATAACATTTAGGAATAGATGAATAAATAACCTTTTTCTTTCCCTGATTTCAATCGTCACCCAGATCCATGAATTTGATTGTAGAATCTTGTTTGGAGCCAGGATAGAGGTTTTTGTCTCGCCTGCATAGCAAAAGCGAGACAAAGGCGCCGCTTTCCCGTGACAGGGACGGCGGGGTGCAACATCAAAAATTTAACCTAAAGTTAAGTTTTTGAATGTTTAATATAATTATGAAAGTATAGGTTCTTATTCTATGAAACTTAAACTAAAAGGGTTATTAAAGTATCCCCAATCATGTGAGTAGAATTTCAGGTCACAAAGTCAAGGCCAAAGGTCGTTTCAGGTCAATAAACTTAGACTATGCTTTGGCACCAACATCAAAAACTTTTGAATTTTTAATATAATTTTGAAAGTACAGTGTATACATTCCTCTTCCATGAAACTTGAACATAGGGGTTATAAAGTATCATCAATCATGTGATTTCTTTTAGGTGACAGAGTCAGGTCAAATGTAATTTCAGGTCTGCAAGCTTTAATTTTGTTGTGGCATCAACATCAAGATTTTGAATTTTTAGCATAATTTCAAAAGTGTTTGTTCAAATTCCATGAAACTTGTTCCAGGTTATCAAGTACCGGTATCACAAATTATATGACACAAATTCTAGGTCACAAAGTCATAGTCAAAGGTAATATTAGGTCAGTATATTTTGATTATGTTTTTCGCAACTTAATATAAGAATTGATAATCAATTTATGTTATTTGTTCATTTATCATTAAAGGGATCTGTTAACTTTGTCTTAGATCCTTTTTAAAAATCCTTGATTTAGCTCATGCTGCAGTGATAATAATAAACCTTTACATAGTGTAGGTCAAGCCGATCGCCTGATTAACAAGATATTTATGATTGGAAATCTAAACCAAATTTTGTGTTTGGTAAACAGTTTCATAACACTACAGTCTATTGGGGAAAAGGAGTATGGTAAAACCGGTCACTCCAGGTTTTTACTTTTTTGAGGCACTTCTTGATCATTTTGAAGCACATTTTGTTTTTAGGGCTTCAATATAACACATTATTACCTATACAAGGCATTTTAGCTGCTAAATAAAAAGTCGTATTTTGCACGCTGCTCCGAACATGAAACCGGAGCGGTGAATATTTGCCATATTGCCCTCTTCCGGGTTTGCCCCGTAGACCACTGTACTAAATCAGAGGGCAATATTGAGCCATATTCCACTCTGTCTTTCAGTGCGCTTTACGCGCAGTATCATGTAGGCGTTAAAGTGTATGCGCGGTAACAATCATTGTTATGTCACAATTACACACAGTAACAATCATTGTTACATCACAATTACATACCTGCCTGAATAACCTGAAATCAGATGGACCAGCAAACAGACGGGGGTAAAAATCAAGATTGATACCAAAGTTGTATAGGCCCCTTTCAATAATTTGCTTAAAAGTGCCTTGTTTAGGTAATAATAATTATATTGACAAGGCTTCTTTCGGGGTACATCAGAAATATTGACCGCGCTAAGACCATATTGCCCTCGTCTTCGACTCGGGGCAATATGATCTTAGCTTGGTCAATATATCTGATATACCCCTCAAGCCGAATCCATATAAAATAAATATCACAGACACTGATAACACGTACATGTAGGGCCATGCATCTCAACGATTGATGCCTTTAAGGGTTAGGGTCAGGGTTGATGGGTTTGAGGATTGAATACTGACTGATTCTTTGCTTTCCCAACAGTTACAAGGCAAGTATATGATCCTCAATCAGGAGACATGTTATTCAGATTTGTACAGTGTTTCTTAAAGATTCTTCTTCTAGGAGTGATATCTACTGAAGATTTAGACTTTCTAAATATATCTCATTGGAGTCAGAAAGGCAATAAATCTGTGTAAATTGATAGAGTTAATGACCTACTTGCTCCAACCAGTTTTAAATGATTATCTGTGTAGTTCAATCATTCACAGTGACAGAAAGCTCTTGAATTAATGGTTGTAGAACTAGAAAAAACGATTCTTACATGCCTACTCTTGAAAGCACCATACATCTTTCACCTATAGTATACAAGGCTTGCCTCAAATCAATTCAATCTGTTGCTCCACACCACATGGAATAAACATCCTGCATTTCTGAGAAATAGTACTTCACTTGACTTCCTCAAAGGACATCTAAAAAAACACATACCTCTTAAATCAAGGGACAACTCCATGTATCCCATAGAAGCGCATGATGCTCTATAGCCTACGTCCAATTATTATTACTTTAATAGTAATATTACTATTACAATGTTTCTTAAGGATATTGCAGAATCTTGGATGATTGATGAGAAGACCAAATGTCATTTCCAAGGCATCCTTGAAATCTATCACAGATAAATGGAGCGAAGCCATGCTTTCATAGTAAAACATCTTTATCTTGTGTATGAAGGTGTGTGTATGGACATGGGATGTGGTTTTGGAGGGAGTACAGGATCACTATGTTTGTGTGTTGTATGTTCAATGTATGAGTGCTAGTGGCACAATGTACATGTAGTCCCCTTCAAGTTTGTGAATGTAGTATGTGTATACATGTGTATTGGGTGTACGCATACTGTACATGTACATGTATGTATGTTTCAGACCCCCCCCCCCCCCTCCCTCCCACCCACAACATGTTTTCGTGTTCAAGATATATTGAAGTCCTACAAGAGACTACACATGGATTATATCTTCAAGCTATTCATCTGCTGCTTAATTAGGCTCTAAAACTAAGACAACTCAGCCTTTGCAATTTGCAGGGTATGCATGATGAGATTTTATTTGAGTTAGGAAGGTGATAAGAATTCCTGTTTGTCATTAGTATGCTTCACATTTAAGAAATTTAGTTCCTTTCCTTTCACAAGTATATAGAACTGGGGTGAAATAAAATTGCTATAAAAAAGAAAGGAGAAAAATGTCCTTTTCTGTAAAAAAGACATACAAATCTATGTGTAGTGAGTTTGCATTTTTATTTTCATTCATTGAAAATGAGTATTGGAATTGAATTGAGAGTACTGAAAATGGCAGCATTAGAGCTGAATTACATTCAGTTTACAATCAAAGCATAGAAATGTTATAACGATTATTACACACAGCTTTCGAGAATACATGCAAAGTTAAAATTAATCAGATATAATGTAATAACACAAAATAAGTATAACCGACACTATTGTATAAGTCAATTTGGCTTATAAAATTGGAAAACTTTAATATAAAAAAGCATTTGTATACAGGAGGCATGGATTCATTCCATTTCAGATTACAACCTGTAAAGTTACCAACTGCCTTTAACCGTTCTCCATGCCTAACTGATGGGTTCAGAATAACATTTCTGTGAAGTCATCATGCATGGCCATGGGAAACTGGAGAGAGAATAGAATATAAGCCCCTTGAGTGTGCTTGTCATGGATTTCCATGAAGAGAAGATTTGTTTTCCATCTTCAATACGATTCTAGGATTTCTTCTTTTTTTACAAGGCGAACAGATTTACATTATCTTTGCAATAGGGCATGAGCATTTCATTACATCAGAAGTATTGCAATGAGAAGACATCCCAAACAAAGCAAACAGATTTACATTATCTTTGCAATAGGGCATGAGCATTTCATTAAATCAGAAGTATTGCAATGAGAAGACATCCCAAACAAAGCAAACAGATTTACATTATCTTTGCAATAGGGCATGAGCATTTCATTAAATCAAAAGTATTGCAATGAGAAGACATCCCAAACAAAGCAAACAGATTTACATTATCTTTGCAATAGGGCATGAGCATTTCATTAAATCAGAAGTATTGCAATGAGAAGACATCCCAAACAAGTTTATTGCTTCAGGTTCATATGAAACCTCTGCCCTTTTAAAAGATATTTATTGATAAAGGCACAAGCTCTAAAAATAAAGCATGATTCATTCACTGAGTAATTCTCCTCTCTCAAAGACAAACTACCTGTTCTTTGCTTTAAAAAGAAAGCAGTGTGTATTCACAGAGTACATCTGTGTTTTTCTTTTTGTTTCAATTTTAGGGTGATGTAATGATATTTATTCTCTCTGCATTAGGGAAAGTGTATGTTACCCAGTGTGTGTCAATATAATCTGAGCTGGATGAACCTTTTCAAATTTTTCTTTCAATTCATATTCGGATTTATTTTAAGAAAAAAGAATGTGGCAAAAGTCGGGAGACTATGTCATATTTACAGTAAAATACAAGAAAACATGAAATACATGTACATGTAAGTAAAATGTACATTGACATGTAGTAGTTCAATGATAACTAAAGAGACAAAGTGACTCCATGTATTAAACAGAAAATACCAACCATCTTTCTCCTTTTTCTATACCCCACCCGATACCCCCCCCCTCTCTCTTTCTCTCTCTTTCTCTCTATTTCAATGCTGCATACAAATAATATTTCAATAGTTTTTTTTATTGTACAGCATATTACCTGTCCTATAAAAATAAATTGTATCCAGCGGTCATCTGAAGGTGATTAGTTTCACTGTTTCAGAATCGTTTGATATATACGATGATAGTTAATATTAATGATGATGATGATGACGACGACGACAACGATAATAACAAACAATAAAAAAAGAAAAGCAAACAAGAAATTAAAAACCAAAACAAATACCCTGAAGTTACTTAAAGAGTTAGAGTGTTGATTACATCCTTTGAGATCTGTGTATTTCATAGTCATAATTAAAGATGGATGACTATTTTTATGCCTCCGCTACAAAGTAGCCGGAGGCATTATGTTTTCTGGTTGTCCGTCCGTCCGTACGTCCCGTTCTCGTGATCGCGTTATCTCAAGAACCAATTGATGTATTCCCTCCAAACTTGGATCATGTATGTATCTTACAGAGCCAATGAACTGATTAGATTTTGGGGTCACAAGGTTGAAGGTCAAAGGTCACAGGGCTCATTATGTATGCAAAAATAGCTCATGATCGCATTATCTCAAGTACTGGTGAATAGATTCCTGCCAAACTTGGGTCATGTATGTATTTTACAGAGCCAATGAACTTATTAGATTTTGGGGTCACAAGGTTGAAGGTCAAAGGTCACAGGGCTCATTATGTTTTCAAAAATAGCTTGTGATTGCGTTATCTCAAGAACCAATCGATGGATTCCTGCCAAACTTGGGTCATGTATGTATCTTGCAGAGCAAATGAACTGATTAGATTTTGGGGTCACCAGGTCAAAGGTCACAGGGCTCATTATGTATGCACAAATAGCTTGTGATCGCTTTATCATGAGAACCAATAGACAGATTACTATCAAACTCAAGACATGTATATGTATCTTGCAGAGTCAATGAACTGATTAGATTTTAGGGTCATCAGGTCGAAGGTCATGGGGCTCATTATGTATGCCTATAAATAGCTTGTGAGTGCATTATCATTAAAACCGACAGATGGATTACAATCAAACTTGAATTTTGAAAATTGCTTTATGGCGGAGGCATTATTTTCGACTGCACGCAGTCAAAATTCCATCTAGTTTATCTTCTAATCATTTCCTGGTGTTCTTTGTTTGTTTGATTTTTTGTTTCTATTTTCCATACAGACACACGTATCTTTTTTGTTCATGTACACAAAGCAAGACAACAAGTATAATTCCTTCATTTTGTTTTAAGAGCCTGGCTTGGAAGACTAAATATGACCTTGACAGGATTCATATGTTTGTCAGTTGCCTGTCCATGTACATGTAGGAATCATACTTGATCCTGAATTTGTATTTCTAGACCAGCCGGCCAATCAATATCATCAATATTCCACCACTAGCTGTCATGTTTTCAGGCTCATCCTTTGACTATTAACAATCATGCATTTCTTTTGCATTTTACAGCCTTATCCTTGGGATATGTGTACACAGGGCTCAAATTAATTTTGTGTCCAGGGGCGCTTTCACAAAAAAAAGCCCCCGTGAGCCTTCTCACAGGGGCTCTTTTAGTTCTGACAGGGGCTCTTATTTTAATACACATTTCCATTGAATTGGTACCCATGAAACTCCTAAATTCCTTGGTATTTTATCATTATCATTTAAAATTTGAGTCGGCATTTTCCCTCTTAGAAATGTACTTGTTACATACGGTAGCTGTTATTGACTTTTATCCCCGTGATGACATTCTCTCAATTTCTTCCCGTTCTTCACATAATGTCCTCCTCTTTATTTCGAGCAACCTTATTTACATTCTTTCTTTACTTTTAGTCTTTACCATATCCTTCCAAAACACAGGGGCGGATCAAGCTTTTTGCTATATAAGGGTGGGGGGGGGGGGGTGACCTAAATATGATGTGGAGCATCGTCCACGAGCCGCGTAGTGGCGAGGCGATTTTTGTTGTTGCTATTTTGAACCCCTGTTAGTGATGTTTTCCTGGCATCTACTGACATCTACTAATACTGTGTAGGTCTGGACACATGATAGCATTTTTCTATGCACATCACATTTTCACTTGGCAGCCCAATGGGGGGGGGGGGGGGGTTGAACCCCCTAAACCGCCTAGATCCACCCCTGCAACATTTTTGGTGATCTTCTTCTCAATATTGATTTACTGGTCGAGTTGCATTATTTGCTGGTCTTTTAGAATAACCAGATTTGCGCAATCCTCTCCAGCTCCAGCAGATTTAGGGCGTCAGCGTGCCCACCAGTACTACCGGCGCAGTATATAGCCATTGCTGATGGCCGCATTAGCTGCACTGCGAGTGTTTGTTGTATGTATCGGTAATATTCATAGAGATGGGAGAGATAGCGCCATCTAAGTTCCATTTGACTGGTTAAGGGTTGAAAATTGATACTCAATAGTGTGTTAAAGTTATATCAGAAAAGATAATCTTTATGTTATAATTCCACGGGGGCGAATTTTAATTTTGCAATCGCCTCCCTGAGCAACCTGACGGGGGCGATTATGGAGCTCACGGGGGGCGAATCGCCCATCGCCCTCATGTATTTTGAGCGCTGTGTGTACATGTACATGTGTTCATTACTGTTGGGGGGGGGGGGGGGGTGTGCACGCTGGAGTTCATATTTGCAATGATACTTTAATTGAAACTTGGAAAGGGATAATAATTGACAAATCTTTAGTCTTTACTCTTCTTTCAAAATAAAGTCTATGCAAGTTTAAAGTAGATGATGTCGTGAAACAAACGTTGTACTAGTACAGTGTGTATTAAAGTCATTTAGATTCAACCTGATTCTACATATATGTACTTACATCCGTGAAGCAGAGAGTGAGAAAATCAAAGTGACTGCATTCAATTTTTCAGTCTACATTGTACATGTATGAGGTTCATGTTCCATGAAGTGTTGTGTAAAAAAAGTAAAGGGAATTAAACTTGAGCCGAGGATATTTGTAAACAATATTTCTAACAAATCACTGATGAGTATTAGCTACAGTAGTTGATGATACTAGGAAATAAGGATTAAGGGCTCAATACTGTAATGTTGGGACTCACAGATTTAAAGTGTGGCTAACCGACTATAAATCATTATGGACGTATACATGTATACAAAAACTAAAGCCAGTACAAGTAACTGATTGTCAATTTGGGGTGGAGGCGGCCTTACATTTTCAGTGCCCATACATGTATGTCCTAGGCATATGTTAGTGTCAAGTCCTGTCTATGGTGTGTAAGAAAATTGTTTTGGATGATTAGACTAGGACGATCTAAAGATGACAGAAAGAGGTCCTATTGTCTTGAACTAAAACTACAAATAAGAGATTTGATTCAGAGAATTAATTGTCTTCAGTAGATATGAAACTTTTTAAAAAATCTTTTTGATGTCTAGCCTTAATGTGTATACTTCTGATAACTGGCTAACGCTATGAATCTATATGTACTGTCATTATTGTTTACAAATATCCGCCTCACACAAGACTGACGCCGTTTATATTTTGCTACAGTTGTTTTTGATTGCCTGATAATAAACAAAAAAAAAGTATTTTTTTCTTTTTCCAAGAGAAAAAACTTTCCTAGATATTGGAATGTGAAAGATGTTTTTTGATGAATGATGAGAAGTTATTGGCTTAATTCTTGTGTCCTTTGTTTGTTATTTTCATGTACAGGTCCAACAGTGTATGGGTTCTAGATGTGCAAGAAATGACCTGGAAAGAGATAGAGACAAGGAGTCATGATAAGCCCAGAGAAAGATATGGTCATGAACAGGTCAGTTAGCCTACTCATAATTTAGATGATCATCATTCCACATCGTGACATGTTGTGGAATGATGATAATAACTTTGGATTCAGAGCCCCCTAAACACCAGATGCATGGGGAAAAAAGGCAAACATTTCTGCACACATCATGACCATTTTGTTGCTGGAATGATGACATTATGTTTGGTGCCAGGAATTTATAAAAGGAAAATAAAAGCTTTAAATCACTAAATTGGCAACATGTTGAGATCCTAGAAATAAGTATTCATCAAACAGAATTTGCAGTATCTATACTTTTCAACATAGCTCATAACCATAATGATTGTTTTCGGAGACAGGATATTTTATTAGAACAATAAGCAATAAAAGGAAAAATAAATTATTGGCAATTTACAGAAGAAAACATGATCACTTTGAAATTGACCAAGACGTCATGTCTGACTTCAAAAGTTGTCCAGAATAGAATATGATGTCCCTTAGAAGCAAAGCAGAACCACATTCTGAAGTGATTCTAGATGATCTTATAAGCCCAATAAAAGACAAAACAATAAGTATTTGTGGGCTTGCTTCGTTCCATCGGCCCTTTTCGTTGGGTTGCGTTGTCCAGTTACACAAAATATCCTAAACACATATTCATGAATGGTTGTGTGCATCACTTTGGGTTGCACACAAGTCACACACTTTTTTGAAAACATGCCTCCATATTTGTGATAGGTCAGGCAGGCAAGTTGAATGCCAATAATCACAAGCCAAGATGCTCCTCGAGATAAATGTACAATTCTGAAAACAGGCCTATACAAGAAAGTGTCAGGTAAACAGGACCTAACACTTTCTCTCTATTATGATTTCAAGTGAATGTCACATACCAGGTATTGTGGATATATGGTAGAGTAAGGAAAGTCAGATTAGATTAATAACCCTTCTTGTTTTGAGCATCATCTCATCAAGTAGATAGGATTACAAGACAGACGATCTGTTTAGCAGTGCTCATGGCAATCATGTTTGACATTTCTGAGATGCCTCTAGCTTATGCACATGACACTCTACACACAGGCAGCCAGCCCTATAGCCTTGGGGTAGAAGGAGCAAAGATTATAATTTGATTTACAAGTGGTTGGCTCTGTGTTTATGAGGATGCATGTAGGGAGAGCATTACTAATCAATATTGTATCTAGGATTGGAACCATGTCTACTGCCTTCTTTGGTTTTATCCTTTGCTGAGCCAGTTGACATCAATGAATTTGAATTTTTCAATATCACTTACAACAATGTTACAAGTAGTATCAAGAGAATAGAATTTATAAAAACAATGTTCATTTATTTCCATGGTGTTGCAATTATTTGTAAATTTTCTGTGAACTAATTTGCACCTCAGCCAAAGATGAATGAGCACATGTATGCTATAGACTTTTCTCATATTGGTATTCTGAATGTTGAAATAATTCTCAGAAGGGCTTTATAAATGTCCTGTTAATGAATGCATAGTTCATCAAGGTGGTGATCGATGATAAACATGTCCTAATCATCGATCCCCAGGTCATTAATTTCTCTATCAATCTTTCAATTGGTGATCGATGATCACCATGCCCTAATCATCGATCCCCAGGTCATTAATTTCTCTTTCTATCTTTCAGTTGGTGATCGATGATAAACATGTTCTAATCATTGGAGGCTGTACCTCGTCTCAAGAGGTAAGTCATAACCAAGTAAGTATTCTCAAACAATCAACACAATATCTCTTCTATCTTTGTCTTTGTCATCCATGTATTGCTGGTGGATTTGTCTCTCTTGTCAAGTGGTAATGTTTTGGTTTTTCAAAGGGTCCATTGGAGGACCAATCTTTATCTACTCTTCCACTCTTTATGTTACCCGATGTGATTTTGATTTTTTCCCCCCTCAAAACTTAAATTCTTCTGTATAGTCTGCCCTGTGTGTATGTCATTGTTAATTGTGTATCTTTATTGTCAAGTATGTGACATTGTTAATCGTTTTGCACTTGGCAATCTGTAATTCTGTACTACGTTTTGTTTCTATTATGTACACACCTGTTTTTGTTTGTTTGTTGTGATTGTTTTCTCCAAAGTCTAACCCATGTGTTTTTGTCTTTGTTCATGAATTTGTATTCCATTTGTGTGGAATTGGGCTGGAGAGAATCCTGCAATGCTTTATTAATCATGAACTAGTTGCTGATTTGGTTGAAGAGGGCTTACCATTTACTTGAGTGATGTTTTCTCCCTGTAGAATAGGTTATATAGGATAATAGTCATTCAGGGGTTGTTTATTGGTGCCAAGTATCTTGGATAGGAGGCATCCACGTTCACATTCATATCAATGCCCTCTTTGCTGAAGAGCAACAACAGTAGGGAAATACTGTATCAATGTGCATCATTGAAGCCTTTTAATTCAGTCAGTCTATTTCCACATTTGAATATAAATAATGAATAAATACCCCATTTCTGTCTTTCTAGGCACTTCCTTCATTAAGAATTATTCATGTACCTTTAATACTTGAAATGATGGTAAAACTAGTGAAACCCAAACCAGAAGAACCCAATGTACATTGTAACTCAAATTCAAGACCTGTTTTTATATGGCACGGAATATCTAACTCATATAATGAGACTGTTGAAGAATCTCCATGAAGTGTACTCAATCATGGATAGCTGGGTAAAAGATAGACATACATGTAAATAAGAAACAAATAATTGATCTGTATACAAAGAGAAATATATTTGGCAAATATTTGGGAAATATGATGTTTTATAATGTCTATCAACCTGCAATGAATTGTTAAGTAACCTCTTTAGAAATCTAGCCATCTGATATTCCTTTTAAAGAGATGAACAAATGGTCAATAGTTCATGAGTGATATCCGTTGCCCCGGGTAACAGGCCGCATAAATCAATTGTGCTCAGATCCCCATTGGTTTATGTGTTAAATACTTTTTGTGCGAGCGTGGGCACCATACAGTGCTTGTTTGCGATTCCCAAATGATTGAAACCTTCAGTCATTTTTCAAGCAAAGATAAATAGACAGTTTCTCCGATTTTTTCTGCGATGTTTTTACCAATCTTTACTCAATAAAAGGTCAAGGTAAGAATTCTTGGTAGATTTTTGTTTCGATTCGGCATATAAAAGACATATCGACTGCTTTAATATTCAAGGCCTGGCTGTTTTATATGCTCTCGGGAACTTGCACATTCCCTTGAAGCAGTCGATATCTCTATACTACTTATTTCTTCTCCACTCCCATCCTCAACCCCATTCCTTCTGACTGCCTTATCCTTTGCTCTGACCTTTTCATCTCTATATATTCATCTGTCATTCCTAATGGCAACTTCAACTTTTGAAAATAGCCAATGCATGTTCAAGACCAGACTGCTGAGGGTTCTGAGTATAAATCTAATATAATTCTGTGACCAAACAACTTCATATGGCCAGCACTTTTCCCACGAGACTTGGCGTGCTAATATTCATTCGCACTACCATTGAGATTGGTACTCAAGCAGATAAACTGTGCTGCCCTATCCACTTAGAGCGAATCCTCATGAGATTTGAGATTTATGTTAATTTTATACAGTTGAGACAGGGCACCAATATCAGCTGTGTTTATAAAGGAGCTATTTGTCTGGCAGATCAAAAATGTTCACAAGTGATCCCCAATAGTCTGTAAATTGCACAAATCTCCCTTTTATCTGTACGAGAATATATTCCATCTCAGTAGATTCCGTGGTACAAAACTTGCTTTCTTCTGAATATTGTGCGCATGGAGGCTTAATATTTTTCAATTTTGAATGCCTCAATACAGTGTACATATCTTTTGATTCATTAAGCATTTCTTTTCTAAAATATGGTTTTAAAAAAAAAGAATAAAAAGTCGACTGTACATTTTAACGATTTTTGGGATGGCAACTTTTTTTAATAGCCTTATTGTCATGTTTTCTTTTTAAACTGATATCATGGTGATGCCTTGACTTTGGGAAGCTTTAATTGGTGTTAGTGTTTTTCAATTGTATAGATTTCAGCTAACAAGAGTAATGAAATATGTATATGGTAAGTTTTTCTTTTAAGCCTTGTATTATTGATATCTTATAAGACAGTATACTGACATGAATTAGTGTATGAAATTCTCTTTGGTAGCATGGCCTATTACATCTTTTGGATGTTGAATGTGAAAGAGGAGTTATATTACTTTCAGGCGTACTCACATATGAAGACATACAGGGGGTGTGCCTCTCTAATGGGTCCCATTTTCATGAAAAATCCCTAAACACGGGTCCCATTTTTAACAAATATACCATTAATATTGGGTCTGTTTTTTTTTTAGTTTCCAATTTTTTTTTCTCTCAGGTTTTTGCATGGCAAACACCTGAAAATTATGAAAAATGGGCCTTACTACAAGAAAAATCCCCCCAAATTACCCTTACAAATTGGTAGGCGTACCGTTTGGAGGCTTGAGCGGCACACGTACCCCCGTCCAAACCAAATCTGAGTTTTGATGAAATCAAGCCTAGAGAAGATGATGAGGAGCTACTGTTGGATCACCTAATTGCTCTTATACTCTTTTCACACTGGCAATATTTTGCTTAACCCCATACTATAGGTGGGGTTAAAGGGGGGGGGGGGGTCTTAGCCCCACCTATAGTACGGGTTAAGCCTATTCCACTTTCTGTTCAGACTGGTTTTTACCAAAGTGGGCTAAAGTTGGCTAACCCCACCTATAGTACGGGGTTAACTAACCCTGCAAAATAGCAGGGCTAACTCCGCAATTGTGGTGCTAACTCCTGCTAACCCCGCAATGGCGGTGCTAAGCAAATGAATGAGAACAGAAACGAAAAATAGTCCAGTACTACGCAATGGAGCGTATCGCAGCTGGCCAGATGCGAAGTATATCCAATCATAACATACACGATATCCGGGGTTAACGAAATGCAGTGAGAACAGCGGGAATTTTCTTATTCCGGAATAGGCGCTAGTACGGGACTGAAAACAGCGAGTGTGAAAAGCCAAAAAAATAGTCCGGAGTTAAGGATAGTACGGGGCTAAGCAAAGTACGGGGTTAAGCAAAACCAGTGTGAAAAGAGTATTAATGTATTGCACAGTATGTGTGTTTCAGCAGGACTTCATTAGAGATACACTATACCAAATATACCATTGATAATTGAGTGACATTTCTAGGTCTGCAGTATGTATAGACTTGCCACTGTGAATGGTTTCAACCATGAAGGTCTGTTGACTGAATGAGTAGCGCTTAACTTGGCAATAACTGTGATTCTAGATACACCTTACACAACATACTCTTGCTCATGCAGTATTTTGAACTATACAACATCTACATGTATGTGGAGCCAGAAAGGTATTAACTCATCATATACGCTTACACAAAGTTAACTAACGCCCTAGTTTCTACCTCTAAACAGATATGTGACCTAAAGGTGCAAATGCATGAAAAGGTCGCAAGTCTGAAACTTTAGCATACAGGAAAAAAATCTCTGAGTAGCTGCTAAGCGCATAGAGAATTAAGTATTTATTATTACGATTTAATTTAATTGAAAGTTATTATTATTATTACTATCGATTGATCTTTTATAGCATTGCTTGAATACAAAGGGATTATATTGGAATTAAATACACAACTTATTAATTATTTTTGGAAACCTTGGAAACTGTGGTTTCAGAAAGTATACAAGACAAAAGAATGAATTTTGCGCAAGAGACTGAAGTAAGGTGTGCCTGCAAATGCCTTTCAAAGTGTTTCATCCTGTTTTGGATAGCGATTTTTGCTTCTTATTATCTAGAAACAGCCAAAATATAAAGCATTTTTCAATGTTAATTCTTGCCGCATATAATTTGTTGGTGTCTTTATGAACCAATGAATCCGTTGTATATAATTATACGGATTTGTTAGGCCAAAGCAGCGCAGAGGAATTTCTTACACCTATTGAAAGAGCCATTTAAATAACTTGCTTCTCAATGTGTACAATAGGGCTGCTTCATTTATGATAAAGAAACATGATTGATCAAAAGATGTAAAACAATGTTACACTTTACATTTGATTAATTTAAAACACTTGGAGTAGTAATTAAAAGAAAACAATGGAAGAGAAAAATATGTAGTGTGAAAAACTGTGACAATCATTGTGATACACATTAGTCTAGTTTAAATATTTGTTTGTTTGAGAATGTATGACATATGAAGGATGAGAGAGGCATCAAAGTAAGGGCATTTACTCAAGTTAACATTTCACATAGATTTAATGCCTTTCTTGCTCTCAGATCATTTAAAGGATTCATTTCAAAGGTACTCCATGCATACCCTTTTCTCCAGCCATATGAACCCACTTAAAATGTTGACTCGTGTTTCAACATGAATTGAAGAAAAACATTACTCGAAGTCAGCTGAGTTTCAGGTTTTTAAGCAATAGAAAATCATGCTTCAGAGATTTGCTTGACAAGATATAATCATTTCAATGCAATTGTAAGAAGAATCTTTCACCAGGTAGACGACATCATATTCCATTGCATTTATTAGAGAGTGTTAGATGAAGAGTAGCTTGTTGAGAGACCTGTATCAGCCATTGATTGCACTACTGCTTAAAGGTAGACCTCAGGTGACGGTGAGGGTGACAAGTCAGATAGTATAATATAGTATAGTATTTATTTTCTGTTTTAAAAAACAACATATATACAAGTATATACATAGCGTTAATAAAATGGCTGGATAGCCCATATTCAACTGTGCCAGGCACGACACTGCTTGTCTTCCATGGGGTCCAGAAATCATATACATCAATATAAAACATGACGTATAATTATTTACTAAATTAAAGGATATAAAGAAGGTACACTACACAGTTATAAATGCTTAAACTCTACAAAATGGTAGTTGTGTGAAATGAGGAGACATATATAATACAAATCACACTGAATATCAAAAAAAGAAAGATATATGCTACAAATGTACAATTTGATAGATGATATGATGTAGGAGAGAAAAACACCTGTACTGGCTTGTCCAAGCTGATGTGAAACTGCCACCAGTTCCCCCCAGAGAGTGCTGTTAGTAACTTGCAAGAGCTACTGGTACTTACCCACCTTTGCAAGCAGCCTTCATGATTATGTTATTTAGAAGTGAAGGTGGTCATTGACAGGCAGCTACTACTATTACTAGTTAGTCAGAAGGAGCTTTATGGCATTAGGAGGATCAGTGTGTATCAGTCAAAGCAATATTCAGGATAAAATGTTCACTCAAGCCTGAGAGGCACTGCTTGATGTGATTTTTTAATGGAATGATATGACAAGTGAGATGTAGATTTAGTGCACCAAGGAAATATTTCCTGACATATTTATATGAAGTTGAACAGATTATGCAAAAACGTAGTGAACTTGAGTATATGGGAGTTGGTCACATCAACTTAGTCTTTTACGATTAGTTTTTATTTAATACAGATGATACAGGGCTCTTGTAATTTAACGTACCGGTATCTTATTTATTTTATCAAATCTGAAATCTCTGAAATGCTTGATATGTAAAGTGATATTTGTGTTTCTATTTTATAATTTTGATACCTTCATGGTCTCCAAAAACTGTCAAACACTATCGTAAAGCACTAAAGCTCTAGTATTTGCCCATTAAAATGAAGAGATTACTTAGTGTTGCACCAAATTTAAATGTATTTGAAATCAGGAAGTGTTAAAGAATTAATTTCAGTTTCATTTGATAGACGTCACCACTAGAGTTAAAATATGTACATGAAGCATTTTGTCAACAATCAAATGAAAGTGAAAACACGATTGGTTATGGTGATTAAATGATCATTGATGACTAAAGTAGCTGTGCGAAGATTTTAAAAATTGATTGGACAACTTTATCAAAATTCAATGCTTGGAAACATTCAAAGTAATGATTATGATCAATTACAAAACGCTTAAATACATCCCGGCATAGCACCCGAAGAGCTCTCCGAACACTGCTGAGATGTGTGACATCACAGGTTGGGCATGATTTGCACAAGTAGACAATGTCCCATGACATCTCACACATTTTCACCGCCTGTTTTGTCATCTTCTCTTCAGTCAATTCTCTTACTTCACTACCATCAGTCTAAATGTTTGATCTATTGCCTCACTCTAAATTCCGCGGATGGTATTTTTTTGATGAAAAATGCAGCGATGAAAAAAATAAAGGAATCCGTCGCTTGCAAATGAAATAAGACGCCATTGTATTTTCAGCTGCATACACCACTGTATGTTCGGCGTTTCAAGAAAGAACAAATGCCGTCCATGCTATCATTTTGGGGGATTTTTAGTTTGAAAGTGTGGTTTCTTTGTTTGTTCATTAACCCCTATCCTGTGTATTTACAAACAAAAGATGTTAGTTATCGGAGTCGGTTTCATATCCCTTTTTGAATGGTGTGAAATGCCATCACATTTATATACACTAAGTTCATTATAATTTGAGAAATAATAGCATTGCAATTATGTTCATTCTTTATGGGATGTCATCTGCTTGTGCAGATCATTCCCAACCTGTGATGCCACACATCTCAGCAGGGTTTGGAGAGCTCTTCTGGTGCTATGCTGGGGCCATATTTAAGCATTTTGTAATTGATCATAATCATTACTTCAAATGTTTCCAAGCATTGAATTTGATAAAATTGTCCAAAGTTTCACCTTTGCAATAATGAAAATAAATAATTTTTTCAAAATCTTACCACAGCTACTTTAAAGATACTATGTCCCTTTTGCAGCCAACCTCAAATTCTGTAGAACTTTGCAGGAATTATGAATATGTCATGTATGTCCTATCTGTGAAATTTAAACTTTAGCAGTGTCCTAATATTCAAATTATGCAAGGAAACCTGTTTACTTGCTAGACTTCACTGTCAGACACTATTGTCAGTATTGAGTGAGTGACTGGCTTTTTTCTTCTTTGGTAATAACATAATGAGATGTAAAGGATTTGTCTACATCAATAACCTACTTCTTGTAATGGCCAAAATTAAACTGATTGAATCTTTGCGCAGCATAAAACGTACGACCATGCGGTGCAATGGTCTGAAAATCAAGACTATTACTTATTGGCTCTATAGCTCCTAAGTCAATTTGGTAACTAATAGTCGTTATTTTCCCACTTAAAGACATTCTCAAGCCCCCTGTTTTTAAGGGGAGTTCTAAATTAGTATTATCTTTCAAATGCCATTGGAATTTAACCTTTTCATTTTTTTGGCCTGCAAATGGGACAAAGTACCTTTAAAGATTGTACTTACATGTATGAGGGTTTTTTTGCCAATATAATATATCTAAATAATTAATTTGGGTATTTTGTGCCAAAGCCATCTCTTTTGCTCCATCCCTCTTTTGGTAGGTATAAATATTAAGATCTGTATATACTGTCTTCTCTCTGTTGGATATTTACTATTGATATTAGTAAGATATGAAGTCTGATTTGATCAACTATTCTGGTTGTCAAGTACTCTTGAGATATTGGAGAGAGCCCTATGTAATGTGAAACTCTTCTCTCTTAATCTTTTTTTTTTTTTTTTTTCATTTATCATTTCTCTATCTGTCTGTCTGTCTGCATCTCTCTCTCTCTCCTCTCAGCATAATGAATATCTCTGTGTAACATGATATCTCTGAAGCTCCCAACTCTCTCTCTCTCTATCTCTCTATCTCTCTATCTCTGTCTCATCTTACTTTTACAAGCCTTTTCCATATTTTGTTCCATCAGAGTGCATGTACTGTATGTCCTTGTAGGACAGGAAATTATGCAGACAGAGATCTTTCTGAAAGAAGAAAAGACCTCTCCTTGAGAAGACAATCATGTGAATTAAGAGACAAGACTAGATGAGATAGTAAGATAGGAAAGAATTTAACCCAAAAATCAATCCAACATGGGCAGATTGTGTTTGGCAGAAGAAGCCAATCATGAGTGCCCACTACAATATTTTCAATTCCTCAAAATGTATTTAATGGGTAAATTGGTATTCAGTGTTTCAATTATTATTTCTACATTGATGCAGGATAATTTCAGTCTCTGTAATGTGTCTTGTAGAGGTAGGTTACTTCAGTAAATTGAGTTTACTTCAGTAAATTGAGTTTACCAACAAACCCTATGGAGAAGTACATTGTAACTTAGGATCTGTGTTAAAATGTATTTGGTATATGAGCAGTCAGTAGTGCACTTTGCTATGTACATAAAGCTATATAATCTAACCCTGTATAAAATGGATCTTGGAATTCCTTTGGTCCTTTAAATATGTATTTACGACAACTACGCTGAGTGCTTTGCGAATAAAAAGCTGCAGGACTCTATTTTGTAGTACAGCATGACATGTACATGTACCGGTATGTAGTTCTCATTCTTTGTACATGTATGTACATGCAGTGCATTGAGTGCAATTTAATTCAAAGATTGCAAAAAAATGCATTTGTTTATGTACCGGTATGTACATGTAGTTGAACTCCTAACACACATGACTTGCATTTATACCTACATTGTCTATACATGTCTAAAACAAAGTAATTTCATATTTCCTATCACATCGCTGTACACCACTTGTATGCAAGACCCCCCCCCCCAAAAAAAAAAAGAATAGGAAAACAAAACAGAAGAGAGGTGCGGGGGGGGGGGGGGTAGTAGTAATGTTTGCAGTTCAACCGCAAATCCTACTGTAAATGGTTGGCAATATACGTGTGCCGATTGGCAAATGGTGGCATACCAGGAAATGGGCCTGTAGAAAGGTTAACAGTATGTCTTCATCAGCTCAAGATTGCCAAATAGCCTGCTGTTTCTGATTTGGGAAATAAGCCTGAAGTTACAAATCACGTCTTCATCAGCTCGAGACTCGACCTCAAAATTATACAGGAGATATTTACAGAGAGCCATTCTTTATTTCCTCTAGCAAGATATTAATAACACCATCCATGGCAAATCGAGGGATACATACAGTATTTGCAAAATATACCTGACAGCTTTCGATCTAAGAAAAGATTTATAGAATGTAGTAATAAACAGCATGCATTCAGTGTGTATGATGGAAGGTAATAATGGGGCTAGACACAGACACAGCTCAATAAAAACATATAAAATGCAGAAGTCATGTAACAGTCAGAAGAATGAATTTCTTCAGCTTCAAAATATCATTCTATAAATGGATTGTTAAACAACAAAATCAGAAACAAAGCAGAGAAAAATGAGATGGTACGAGTTACATGGCTGCATATACACAGAAGAGGCAAGAAGAAGAGTCTAAAAGTCTAAAAAGCAAAGATTAATCCATCACTGTAGGGATTACTCTCACAGAATTGTAGATCTTTTGATAGGGTGTTTGATTTTTTAATTTGAGTTCTTCTTGAATTTGTGTGTACCTTTTGACTACCTACATGATGCAATAAATGTTAATATCTTTAAATGTCAAGTAATCTAGAATTCTTAAATCAGTGAAAAGCACTGCATGTGAAAGTTATCAAATTGATTCAAAATGAATGTCTCTCTGTTGCTGCATGTTGTGAATGTCTTGTATATAAAAGGATCCATTCTTCAGTATATAGTGGTCTTCAAACATGAAATACCATTATAGGAAAATGGTTTGAATATTAATGAATCCAATTCAATCTTGTCTAAAATCATGCATAAGTGCCAAAGGAGAATCATGCCATTAAACCACAATGCCATTGTATTTTGTTTTGTTGTAATTCTGCAGGCTCCTTTAGAGATCTTATCCGATGCTTGGCTTCTTGATATGAGTGGTCCTAAGTGGAAATGGCAAGAGATGAGAGTCTGTAATGAAGAGTTTGCAGCACCACAAATATGGCAACATCCAGCTTGCAAGGTAAGATCAGACTACTATGTCGGTCGGATATAGAAAGAGTAGTGATGGATGTATGTATGTAGGTGATGGCAATGAATGATAATCAGATTGTAATGGTGGTAGTGATGATGATGGATGATAATCAGATTGTAATGGTGGTAGTGATGATGATGGATGATAATCAGATTGTAATGGTGGTAGTGATGATGATGAATGATAATCAGATTGTAATGGGGCCAGGTAGTGATGATGATGGATGATAATCAGATTGTAATGGTGGTAGTGATGATGATGGATGATAATCAGATTGTAATGGTGGTAGTGATGATGATGGATGATAATCAGATTGTAATGGTGGTAGTGATGATGATGGATGATAATGATGATTAGGATGACAGTGTTTATGGTATTATAGAGAGTGGATCTGGTAATATATAATAATAGGCCTATTTATATAGCGCAGCTTCTATATGAATATACTCTAATGCGCTTAATACAAGATATCACATTATTACCCTGGCTGTAGCTGAGCTGCAATAATAAGGGGCTATTAAAAGCATTGGCAGAATTTCTTCCTACTGGGTACCCATTTACTTTACCTGGGTGGAGAGTGGCAAACATAGATTCATGTCTTGCCAAAGGACATTAGTGTCGCGGCAAGACGCCAACCACAAACCATGTGATCCACAGTCCAGTAACGTATCCGCTAGACCGCAACACCTCTACTAATTAATACATGTATGCGAGTTAAAGGTGACAATGGTTGGGACAATTGTTGCAGTAATGTAGGTGTTGGTTATAATGGCGACCTTGTTGATAGTATATTAACAGAACGCGGAAAAACAATAAAATCTGGGTCTTTAATCCCATGATTTGGACTGTAATGGAAAATCAGAGCTGCCAACCATTCCGTTTTTGCCGGAATTACTCTGTTTTTTCCTCAAAATTACTGTACTACATTTTTTCTTCATAAAATACTTTTTAATTTTTTTTTTTTTTTAACATACCGCATGTTAAACAACTGCCCTAAAATGGTGATTTGATCACAAATTCAATAGAAAACTAATTTTAAAACATACTTGAAGAGAAAAATATTCTCAAAAAGAATGAAATGCCGATAATGCCAAAAAAATACCTGCTAGTATGGAAAAAAACAGCATGATGAATGAACATGTCTGCATTGGAAGTTTGTCGCGCGTGGTTGTAAGTTTCAATTTCATGAATTCCTTTTTTTGGTTGAATTCCTTTTTTTGCTTGAATTCCTTTTTTTTGCCATCATGATTCCTTTTTTTGGTCGCACAAGGTTGGCAGCTCTGGATAATGATGATGATCATGACACTTTATTTATAATGAAGATGTAAGATAATGACTTAGGAAATATCAATTTTTCTATTCCGACAGGTTGGAGACACAGTACTAATCTACTCCACTCCCAGGCATCATAAACCCTATGGATTAAATCGCAAGCGCAACCATGTGGCCAACACACCGTCCCCCACCAGACCGCATACAAAACAGACCCATATGAGCGGCAGAGACCAAGGTCAAAGTTCACAGCGTGGTCAGAACAATCTTCAGAGTTTATTTCGTCGTGGTGATGGATCTGGTGGTTCAGGACGAGCTGCTGTGTCAGGTATTAAGGACAGTATGAACGGATGTAGTAATTGTGAAGTGAACAGTAATGCTAGAGATGCTTCAGCAGACAGTGTGAAACCTAAATACCATGGTGGTGCCAGGCCTAAAGTTAAGGTCATTAATGGATTGAAAGGACTTACAAAAAGTGTGACATTATTTGATGCAACGTTAACGGAGAGCACATCAGACATGGCTTGTTTGACGCTGTTGAAGTGTAAATGTAGACCTGAAGCACAGGCTAGTCCGTATCCATGGCCCACATCAGGACCACAGCCTAAGAGGTCTACCTTACAGCTTTATGTGCTAGACATCAGTCAAGCTACAACTCAAGGACAAGTCAGCTGGCTTCCTGTTCCTGATTCTACACATCCAGATTTCCATGAAAGACCAATATCAGGTGTGGTTCCTAGTCAGCATGGTCCACCATCTGAATCTACCATCATGGCTTCACTTACTGCAGCTAGAGGTGAACTGGTTATGTTTGGTGGACTTGTGGAGAATCGCAGTCAAAGTTTATTGAGAGGAAGAGGTTCTAGTGCCTCTTGGGATTATAAAGCAGTCAATAAGATCTATTTCTCTTTCTAGTCATCCTTGCAATCAAAGATTTCCCTTCCTGGCTACTGGACTTTGACCTAGCTCTTTGTAGCTCGATCATGCCTTCATATTTGTAGTTATAAATAGGCATAAACATATGAACCCATTGAATCTAATTGAATATTGATGGAAAGTAGATTCACTTTAATGTATTTTGATGACTAATCTTCAGGTAATCTCTGAAGGTCAAACCAACTCTGTAGGATCAGAATTTAGTGCTGGGAGCCGATGTACACCTGTAGCCTACATGTGCATTATCAGTATGGCCCTCTTCAGAAATTAACACATGTATTAAGTTACATGTGTGTTTATTGAATGCACAAATGCACAGGATATCAATATTTTTTGTCAGATATAACCATGATTTATTTAAGCATTACATGTACCTGGTTAGGATGCATGTTCTGAGATATGTAGGCTTCAGTAGAATTTAATGCCAAAGGCACCAATGTCCTTTGGCAAGACATTGATCTACATTTGCCACTCTCCACCCGAGTGTTGAATGGGTACTCGGTAGGCAGGATGCAAAAGCTAATGTGCTTAGATTAGCAAGTGTGCGCTTGTAAAAATGACGCCTGGCTGGAATGCTCCCCGGTGAGTGGAGAATGTCAATACATTGTGTCCGGGAAAGCCTGAATCCGATGACCAGGGTAATAATACAGTATATATCTGTAAAACGCTTGGGAGGGCGTGCGGTCCTGAAAAGCTCAATGTAAGAACCAACTATTGTTATTTAATGATAATAATATTATTGAGTGAATAGATTTAATACACACAATACATAATAAGTCAGAGGAAAATCAGCCAATTCTTGAAGTATTATTGATGTTTCTATTGATGTACATTTGCAATGTCTGTGGCACTGGAAGTAGAACTGTTGAGCCATGCAAGAAAACGCTGAAAGGCTTTCTCATATCATCATTGTTAACGATGAACACATTATGACATTTTAATACATCATAATTCCTTGGCTCTGCAGATGAATACGTATGCCCTACACGCTTTTTGGCTTTCAATACAGATTTGATTCCATTGTAAATTAATTATCGGGTAACTTTACCTCCGGACGTCTTCTGTTAAATCAGTAATCAATATTTCTAGAATGCTCATTGTTGGAAGGAAGAAGTGATATTGATACGATTTCATTAAAAGTAAAACATGTTAAGGTGACTTGACTATCAAATTAAAAGGCTGAAAGCTATAAGGGTCAAAAAGCCAGTATGTACAGAAGAGAAAATTTGATTCACTCACTCAGTAAGAACATGGAACCAACCATGTTGAACAGCTAACTGTCAATGCTTGCTTGATTAATGTTCTCTAGTCACATGCTCACGCTGTATATCAAGGAAATATCTCAAGAATGTATGTTGAAATAATGCCAGAATCATTTATTCTATAAACAGTTTATTGATATCTAGAGAGTTTCATGCATTCAGATGTAATGTTAGTGACCTAGCTTTGCTTCAGTACCTGACTGTAAGTTTGGGATATGTGTTTTCTACTTTTTATCTTTTGTGCAGCTATTCTGTAGGACGTTTGAAATCCAGATATTAACAATAATGTTTATAATTATGAGGATACGGCATGGTTTATCACGGGCTGAGTCACCATTCTCATCTTTTTTGCAACTATACAGAAACCATTAATGATTGTTACTCATTAGATACCACTTGTAATTATCCACACACACACACACACACACAAACTAGTATACATGTACATGTATAGTCAGTTCTGTTACTTGTCTAATGTAATGCTTACATTGTGTGCATTAGCTTCTATGATAGAAATACAGCACAGGGGCTGTGGATCATGTTCATCATCATGAAAGACCATCATTTAAAGTCGTAATACTTTAAGAAAGACTTTGAAAAGAAATAAAGCCTTTTATTAGCTGTCGCCATGACACCCTCGATATAAAACTATTTGAATCTAAAATTACCCTCCTTGTTGGGATGAATGCATCCTCTTGTATTGAATGGAAAGCTATTACTGCTTCTAGAGATTATTTTTGTTTCCAGTAGCTTAGAAGCATGTACCGGTATGTGATCTTTTTTGTGGTTCTGAAGGGGTTAAACATTGAAGGGTTTAGGGGTCATTAAATCTGTGCCATATGATGATATTGATCTGTGCATTAAGGATGCAAACTCGTAATAGGACCTTGCTTTTACCCTCAAGATTGAAAATAATGGTATTAATTTGGTTTCCTTTTCTCACAGCCTCTCAATCACCTTTTCTTTCTTCTTTGTTATGTTCTTGTTCTTCTTTTCCTCTCTCTTTATCATGCTTTTATCATTTGTCTTTGAAAACCTTTCTTTCTTTTTGATAATTCTGATTTGTGCATATAATTACAGTCCCTCTGTCTTTTTTTTATTTTGGTTTCTCTACGACTCTGTCTTTATCTCGATCCGTCTTGTGATCTGTCAATATAAACATCCTGGTTGTGTTCTATTTCATTTATAAGATTACATCTTGTTTCGATCCCTTTACAAGTATGACTTGATCTGTAATTACTTTGATGATAATGTACCTAATCTGAGAATGTTGTGTCCAATGGTTTTCAGAAGTTACATGCCTGTATTTTGTGACTTGACCGGTTTACACATACATGTAGCATACCGGTAGATTCAAATCAATATTGGTTTTATGACAACTGTGTTCTAATGGTGATGATATTGATAATGATATGAAGTTTTGTCTAACATACTCTGATTACTCAAGTATGCGATTATAATAACCTGCATGTGCTAATACATTTGTTATGAGCCTAACTGGAATTTGACAAGCTTGTAGTGTGCATATTATGTTGAAAACATGTAGATTTAGTTATAACCACTATTGTGCAATTGATAGGAGCTACAGAAATGTTAATATTATACATGTAAGCACTCACTGAATCTGTAATGCACCATAGAAACCATATAAAAGTGGAGTAAATAATGAAGTTTGCTCATAATCAAGAATGAGTCTGACACAGATTGACAATGGCTCATGGAAATGTGTGTATTCCAATCAAGTACCAAGCTGATTTAGCAAACTATGCCTTTTTGAAATTTCTTTTGGTCATAGAAATATGTCTTTTTGCTGATGAAATGTAATGTATAGACTCTTAATACAAACACTTCATACAAACACTTCATGCACAATAGATATTGCATGTATTAAAGCACAAGTATAGTCCAGATTACTTGTACAGAATATCAGTATTTGAAAATCATTCAAGTTTCACAAACACAGAGAATATATATATATATATAAACAGTCATTTCATTATAATTGGTCTTCTCAGTATTTTGTTATTTATTTTTTAAGTATAATTATGTACCTCTTTCAATGTGTTATTATTATTTTGACGGCTTTGGAGGAGTGGGGGGGGGGGGGGGTAGGGCATTGCCGTTAAGATGGATTTAAGCAAAAAAGAAATGTTCAAACTCGTGTTTTTTCTTTCTAAATCAGTCTTACAGTGTATTGGGTTGTGGTTGCTTTGTCTTGCCAAGGGTATTAACCATTGAACAGCTTTTCATTTGAGCAAACCATCTATATTTTGTTGTATTTTTACATTAAATATTTTGAATTCTAAGAAGTAGATTACAGCTATACATTGTTAGGAGAATGTAAAATAAAATGCTGAATTGCTGATAATAGAGCGAATCGAGTTGCATTATTATGCTATATCAACCCATCAAAACAAGACAGAGATAAGTTTTCTTGCTGGTAGTAACACATTAATACCACAATGTAAAGTGAAACTCAAAGACAATCTCTTTGTACAGATGTGAAATAAAACAAGTCTTCTTATATATATATATATATATATATACATACATATATATATATATATATATATATATATATATATTTTCGCTTCCGGGGTTGGGGCCATAGCATGTGTCACACAAAAGTCTGTATTCTACTAATTCAATTTAACCCAACCCGAGTTTAAGATTACATAGACTTCGGTCTAATTTCCTTTATAAATCAAACCATAATTTTAACTAAAAGCTTAAACCCAACACCAGGTTTATATTTGAGAAGAATACACAGCTACCAGTTTGAAATGTTCCTTTTCAAACATTTTGCAATCTATTGAAGAAAAAAATGCAATGTATAACATGCCTGATGGATTTGTTACTGAAACAAAAAATATATATTTACTTTACTAAATACATGCAAATAAGTATGTTTCATATTGTAAGATATATTGCAATGTATTTCAATGCATAAAGTCAAAGATTAGATGGTGTTAATGCATTCAAATAGGCAATCCAGTAGCATTGTTTTATTCAGATTGAAGAAATTTTAAAATAATTTCAACAAAATGTGTAAAAAAATTATGTATCTCAACTTCATATACTCAAATGTCAACGTAGATCTTGTGTATTATAGTACATTCACACTGTAAAGTGAATTATTATTCTTGTAAAAGTGCTGTTTTCATTAAAATTTCTAAATGTAACATAATATGAACTTGCTTTGAACCCCACTTTGTAGAGTGTCTCAGTAATATTTTAAGTAATTTACATGGCACGCAGATGTATTTGAACATTTTCACATGCATGCAGGTGAAAGGAAAGATTCTCCTGGTGCAAATTTGGTGGTTAAACATTAAATAAAATATTGTACCAGGACTTAGTCCCATTTCAAGAAGAGAATTCGGTTGTGGAACTTTTCTTGTGTGTTGTCAATATGTACATTGTAGCTTTGACCTTTGGTTAGATTGGGGTACATGTAAATAAGGTTTAGGTGGCCAAACACCTTGAACATCTATGGAACTGGAACTATGGGTAATCATTATTATTCATCAGTATCAATATCACAATACCCACCACCATTCATCATCAGAACCATCATCATCATCATCAGAACCATTATCAGAACCATCATCATCATCAGCAGCATCATCAGAACCATTATCAGAACCATTATCAGAACCATTATCATCATCAGAACCATTATCAGAACCATTATCAGAACCATCACCATTCATCATCAGAACCATCATCATTCATCATCAGAACCATCATCATTCATCATCAGAACCATCATCATCATCAGAACCATCATCATCATCAGAACCATCATCATTCATCATCAGAACGATAATCATCATCATCAGCATCATCAGAACCATTATCAGAACCATTATCATCATCAGAACCATTATCAGAACCATCACCATTCATCATCAGAACCAAATTGAGACAATGACAAATCTGCCCCCCCCCCTCTCCCATAATATTATAGACTGTACATGTATGTCTTTTTTAAAGTATAATTATTGGCCAGCACAGAGTAAGGAATTCCAATGCTACATGTATGTAACATTAAAGATGTACACTTATTCATAAATCTTTTAACCCTATGTTAACTGGGGGGGGGGTCAATTTGACCCCCCCCTGTAGAAATTTCGCGTCTACTCCGAAACCGCGGCAGATATGAAATTTTCCTTTCATGACTTTTTACTTTCGAGTCTTACGCATCTTTTAAAACGATTTTTTCGAAAATCGGACCTACGGTTACAAGGTCACATGACCTTTTGTCTTTGCATGTCAGCCCAAAAATCGCTCATTTTCGTGATTTGTGTACAAAACATATGTAAAAGTCATTTTTCCTAAAAAACAGATCAAACATGAGTTATTGGGTCTTGTTTAAAGTTTAGGTGGTTGTTTTGGGAGTCATTATAGTTGAATTGTAGTAAGAAATGAAATAAAACAACAAAAACAATGAAATACATAAGTTAAAAAAACAAAGAAATACATAAGAAATTATCAAAACAAGGGATAACATAAGGAATAAGCTGGCTCTTCCAAATTTTGTTGTCGTATTATTATTCATAATGGTCTAATGAATATATGTAGTGAAAAAGAATGCTTAAATATGAATAATATATGATTTATGGGTAAAAATGTGATTTTTATGACTTTACTTGCATAAATTACCATAAATATGCAAATTAGTGAATTTTTCAGAAAATTGAAATTACCATAGTATTCTGTACACTTCAATTGACATGCGTGCAAATTTTCGCGGCGATCGGCGGTGAAACGGCCGAGATCTTAGGGGGGGGGTCAAATTGACCCCCCCCCCCAGTAAAAACCTGGTCTGAAATAGCCCAGTTAATATAGGGTTAAGGGGGAAGTCCACCAGATATTATCATGGTTAAAATAAAAGCAGTAAAATGAGAGATAACAAATTAGTGACAATTTTAGCGAAATTCGATTAAAAATAGGAAAGTAATGAATGTTCTCATCAATGAAACACAAATTGGCAACAAATTTGCTTTGTACAGAAAATTGTATGAACTTTCTGTTTTAGTTTTTGATGAGGGTAAAAGACTTAATTCATAGGTTTTTTTTATAAAAAAACATATTTGCAAAAATTATATTAAGGGTGAATGTATGTTTGAAAATATACATTTTTGAAGTGTTTTTTGTTTGGGGCAAATGGGAGGCCGGGGACCTTGCAAGGTAATGATGTATATCACAGATTTGCCAATTTGTGTGTGATTGATCGCATCTTCATATACGGTACTTATAACTTTCTTATTTTTAATCAGTTCTGCTCGAACTTTCAGTGACCTACTTCTACTGAAACCAACTTAATAGGGTGGACTTCCCCTTCAAACTGTAGTTACTTGTATAAATAAACACTGGTATACCAGGAAATGCTTGTTAGTCAGATGACCATCTGTTTCATGCATACATTTACTGGATATTCACTTAGTATGTCCATAGTACAGTACAGTACTGCATCATTCAACAAAACAGGATATGAGAATGGCCATTGATTATACATATTTGAGAATGCCTTCAAAAATTCAAAAAAAAAATGAGAGGAATGCTTTTTTTCTAATCAATAAGGGATGTGAACATGTGAACAAAAATGCATGAAAGTATCTTACTTAATCAAGAAATTACAGTTAAGAGTGATGCACTAAATATCAGCTATCCCTTTCACTGTGTGTTTAATAGCAAGCTTCCATACTATATACTTCCCCTTTGTATCTAGATCCTCATATCATGATATCATCTCTATGGAATTTATGTATTATAGTCATACATGTACACGAGTCCTGTTTGATGAAATCCTCATAAAAGATATCCCAAACATGTTGCACTGAGATCTAATTCTACTCTGATATTAAGTGGGTTTACATAGAAGCAGAAAAATGATAGGAACAGGTCAGTGCAGTTCGAGCAAAATTTGATTAAAAATAAGAAAGTTACACATTTGTAAAGTTGCGATCAATCAGGTTTCCTCCCATTTGCTCTGTACTACTAAATGTCCACCTTCAATTTAATAATCATAATAGTGGGTTCTTGTACAGCGCTCCTGTCTGTCAGACTTGACACTCCTGGCGCTCCACAGTTAAGAAAATGTTCAATCATACATGCACTCTAAATATAATTCTGACGAGTATGTTTCTACACAATCCCTGTATGAAACAAATATATTCTATCGTCAATAAGTAAGAAAAGGAAAGTTTATGAAATTTCTGTACAAAGCCATTTGGAAAGGACCTCACAAGATACATCACACTTGCCAATTTGTTATTTCGCTGATGACAGATTTTACTCAAACTTTTACTGGCCTGTTCCTGTCATCAGTTTGCTTCTATTTAAAGCAACTTAATATCAGGGTGGAATTCTAATTAATGGAATCCCAATTATCTCCCACGATTTTGATGTGATCATAACTGGGTTCGAGCTGATAATGTTTCCCCAAGGAATGGTCCTGGGTAGGGGCTACTATCATGACGATTCTTCTGAGGGGGCATCTTCAACTTTTCTTCGTTTGGCAAAATGCTCTATCCGGTTCTCCAGACTCTCTGAAAAAAAGGCAAACCCAACACAATGCAAATTAAATTACCAGAAGAATAAATAAAAAGCTAGTAGTTGTTCTGAACAGTCTGCAACAATCATGTACATTTTCACTGTAAAGATTATTGTACACATTTCTTTGCGAGCCAATGATAAGAACATACATTGTACAAGTATATATTTTCAGCCAGAGTGTTAGACTACTCATTATGTTGTTATGTAGTTTGATGGTAATACTCAAATGATGGCTGATTTTACTTAATTATTTTACCAAATTCTTTGCCCCAGATCAGTAAATATTAATCAAAGAATATCCATCTTATAATGTGCTTTCATTACACTGTACTGTACTCACCTCCCCTTTTCCTGTCTAATAGTGGTCTGTGATGTTTAGATGGTAAGCCTACAACGAGACTGGTAGCCTGCCTCTGTATAGGTGGTCTGGCATCACACCAACGAATAGTCTCATCTGTAAGAAGTTTGATATCAATCTATGCAAATCAAGGTACATTTATTATCAAACACAAGTTCAGAGCACTGGCACTGCACTGAGGATTTAGCTCTTAATTTTCATATGACAAAATAATCACAAACTAGAGACAAGTACAATACCCCTACGTATCCATTCAGAATGGGGTTAACAGGCTGGGTTACTTCCTTAGATCCAGCTAGTTCAATCATATTGACGATTGATGATGAAGGGGAAAAAGGTTGGCATACAGAATCAATAGCTTTTCCCCAGATCCCCAGACTCTTTTTTTGTGTTAAATAATAAACCTATCAAATTAGGATTTTATTTCAATCTTTGATTTAGTTTGATATTATCTAACTATGAAAAAGCAAATTGTAAGGTGTGACGAAATGGGGGCTTTTTAGTGGCACCAACCCCAAACCCATGACTAAATTATTGACAGTTAAAGGGAAACAAACCTGTATAATATTTATTTGATTGAGTGGTAACAGGAACGGTTGTCAATCCTTCTAACATGGCACGCATCATGGATGCCCTGTGGAATATAAACATTCTCATCTTTAATATATCATTTCAAAAGTTTCTCTCATTATGTATCTCACAAAAATTGTATTTGCAGTTTCATTTGTTCAACTTCAATGGTCACATTACTAAGAATACAGCCTAACCTACCATATACAATTTACCAAATCAATGCTGACTTTGTTTTGAGTTGAGAGATCAATCCACGTTTACGATTTCTATGAATGTCCTCAAACAAAAAATTCATCAAAATACATTTCCCTCCAAACTAAAGCTGAATGTTTTCTTAGCAACCCCTGAACATGTTGCAGTGCATACCTGATTTGTATCAATCCATGTGTACATACCAAATTCTGTATGCAGTGATAACAGACCCCTAAATCAGAGCACATGTCCATTAACACATGCACAAACATACTGTTTCTCTGCATGTACGTACATGTAACTTTATGGATATGTTTGAAATTGTTTGAACAGGGTATCTACCTAACACATGTATACTGGTTCTCTGCATGTACATGTATGTAACTTCTTTATGGATATGTTTGAAATTGAATGAACAGGGTATCTACCTAACCATGTGACCAGTCCACATTTCTTGGAATTGATTGATGTTCTTCTCATGAATTGCTGGAATGAAACAGATCAAAAACATAGAATAAGTGGAACATAAACAATGTGCTTAGATTAGCAAGTGTGCACTTGTAAAAATGACGCCTGGCTGGAATGCTCCCCAGGGAGTGGAGAATGTGCATACATTGTGTACTGGTAAGCCTGAATCCGATGACCAGGGTAATAATATATATATATCTGTAAAGCACTTTGATAGGGCCCTCCTGAAAAGCGCCATATAAGAAATAGTTATTATTATTTTATACTCTTACACAACTTGGCCACATTACTTTTAAATAATTGATCAACATTGCCTTTCTGATTGATTTTAATGCATAGGTACGCCTACAGTTAAGACAGTGACCATTCAATCTTCTTGCTTTAATACACACACATGTAGCTTGGTTGGGATCTAAAGTCAAGTACAGACTATCCAATCCTTTGGGCAAAAAACTAAAGGAGCCAGAATCAGATGAATTAAATGTATACAAACACCTATGTTTGTCTGAATTTGAGTCTGCAATTGTAGTAGTTTCAATTTCTCTATTACCCTCACTACTGGTCTTATTTACATGTAGATCTCTCATAACTCTAATGAATTGATCGTTGCGCTGATCCCTGAAAAATAAAGTAGAGGATGTGCTTAGTTGGTGTGTAAGGTTCTAAGACAATCCCATTATCTCTGCAGTCTGCACAGGAATGTCTAAATATTGCTAATCCTCCTTTTGTCACCTTGCATAACATCTTGTTCTTCAGGTAATTAGTGCTTAACAAAAAGACTACAAACTTTTACGGAAAATTCTTCGGAACTGGACAGTCTTCTCCTTTCCATTAGGTTTGAGATGTATTAGTGGTATTTCATTCATATATTAAAAAGGAAATTGGTATCATCACTAGCAGCAATTAGCTTACATTGATCATATCTCCATGATATTCCTTCATAGGCACAATCATAGAGAACCAGAGGAAAGTCTGCTGCCATTGCATACTGGGGTTTACATGGCTCATTCTCCACATCTAGCAGCTGATCAATTATCTGCAAGAATAACAATGCCATTCAGTCAACAATATCCTTTACTTTTACAATCATGAGACAGAAGAAAGCAGTAGGTAATACTAATAGAGGCAGAGACAGGTACAATATATAGCTTCTCAAAAATGCCAATAGAGATGGGACAATAATATTTTGACAATTCTTGCTATTGCCAATACGCCTAAAATTCCCTGGATGCAGACACTTGGAAGTAATTTTGAACCACTTCACGGACTTACATACTTCTGGTGTACATCAGCGCATTTGCGGTACATGAATTATGTATGTGCAATGTACGCAAGCTATTTCTAGGTTCTTTAATGTATGTGACGACGGCAAAAAAAAAGAAGAGAAAGATACCCTAAATCATTTCGATGACCAGATTGAAACAATACAAGGCCATTCTCAAAACTTGAGAATACCCCACCAAAACGTAGTTTGTTTATTGGTCGTCCAACGAGCCACTGAACCCTTTATCGTAGTCCCATTCGTTAGTATTTTAGACGAGTTTTCACACTTTCCAACAAACGCAACCAAAGAAAGTTGACATTATTATTTCTATTCTTCTACTTGCTCTTGCCCATCACACACCAAAATATTTTGTTTCTAGAGTATGGTGAACAATATTTTCATATGTTTTTTGTAATGATCCACTCTTGAAATCGCTTGAAAATTGTGATTAATCGCTATGATTACACCCCAAGACACAAACAAATAGACCGGAAGAGACTTGGTCACCAAACTGTCCCATACTGCATAAAATGAGGCCTGAACACAACATACAGGTATTTCTAATATATATGTCATAGCGGAAATTATGCCTTGAAATCATAACATGTCTTGCTTTCATGTTATTCTAATGCCACTCAGGGATTGAAGAAGACTTTTTGTGGAGAGAAATGCATTCTATAAATCATGATAGCCCCTATCACAGTGCACCAGTAACTACTCCCAAGACTTCATATTCAGCCATTAAACAACTGGGCCTTGCAAAATATATATGATGATCAACTCATTTAACTCAATACATGTAATTATTACAATCCAAGATAGCAATGATGATGGGGGTAACAGACAGTATGACAGGGGGAGAGAGAGAGAGAGAGAGAGAGAGGGAGCTGGGGTAGTATCCAAAAGAAGGTCATTGACCTTCACCCCGGCATGTCATGTTTCTTCTCACCTCAGGCTTCTCCTTGTGTTGTCCAATCAAGAAGAGGATAGCTGTGATACATCTGACTTGGTGATAGAGGAAGGCTAGACCACTTATAGTGAACTCACACATCTGAAAGCCACCTGAACTATAATAGATAAACAATACTGTGATCATACATCTGACTTAGTGATAGAGGAATGCTAAACCACTTATAGTGAACTCACACATCTGAAAGCCACCTGAACTGTAATAGATAAACAATACTGTGATCATACATCTGACTTAGTGATAGAGGAAGGCTAGACCACTTATAGTGAACTCACACATCTGAAAGCCACCTGAACTATAATAGATAAACAATACTGTGATCATATATCTGACTTAGTGAAAGAGGAATGCTAAACCACTTATAGTGAACTCACACATCTGAAAGCCACCTGAACTATAATAGATAAACAATACTGTGATCATACATCTTACTTAGTGATAGAGGAAGGCTAGACCACCTATAGTGAACTCACACATCTGAAAGCCACCTGAACTATAATAGATAAACAATACTGTGATCATCCATCTGACTTAGTGATAGAGGAAGGCTAGACCACTTATAGAGAACTCACACATCTGAAAGCCACCTGAACTATAATAGATAAACAATACTGTGATCATACATCTGACTTAGTGATAGAGGAAGGCTAGACCACCTATAGTGAACTCACACATCTGAAAGCCACCTGAACTATAATAGATAAACAATACTGTGATCATACACTGTACATCTGACTTAGTGATAGAGGAAGGCTAGACCACTTATAGTGAACTCACACATCTGAAAGCCACCTGAACTATAATAGATAAACAATACTGTGATCATACATCTGACTTAGTGATAGAGGAAGGCTAGACCACTTATAGTGAACTCACACATCTGAAAGCCACCTGAACTATAATAGATAAACAATACTGTGATCATACATCTGACTTAGTGAAAGAGGAATGCTAAACCACTTATAGTGAACTCACACATCTGAAAGCCACCTGAACTATAATAGATAAACAATACTGTGATCATACATCTGACTTAGTGATAGAGGAAGGCTAGACCACTTATAGTGAACTCACACATCTGAAAGCCACCTGAACTATAATAGATAAACAATACTGTGATCATACATCTGACTTAGTGATAGAGGAAGGCTAGACCACTTATAGTGAACTCACACATCTGAAAGCCACCTGAACTATAATAGATAAACAATACTGTGATCATACATCTGACTTAGTGAAAGAGGAATGCTAAACCACTTATAGTGAACTCACACATCTGAAAGCCACCTGAACTATAATAGATAAACAATACTGTGATCATACATCTGACTTAGTGATAGAGGAAGGCTAGACCACTTATAGTGAACTCACACATCTGAAAGCCACCTGAACTGTTCATAGATAAACAATACTGTGATCATACATCTGACTTAGTGATAGAGGAAGGCTAGACCACTTATAGTGAACTCACACATCTGAAAGCCACCTGAACTATAATAGATAAACAATACTGTGATCATATATCTGACTTAGTGAAAGAGGAATGCTAAACCACTTATAGTGAACTCACACATCTGAAAGCCACCTGAACTATAATAGATAAACAATACTGTGATCATACATCTTACTTAGTGATAGAGGAAGGCTAGACCACCTATAGTGAACTCACACATCTGAAAGCCACCTGAACTATAATAGATAAACAATACTGTGATCATCCATCTGACTTAGTGATAGAGGAAGGCTAGACCACTTATAGAGAACTCACACATCTGAAAGCCACCTGAACTATAATAGATAAACAATACTGTGATCATACATCTGACTTAGTGATAGAGGAAGGCTAGACCACCTATAGTGAACTCACACATCTGAAAGCCACCTGAACTATAATAGATAAACAATACTGTGATCATACACTGTACATCTGACTTAGTGATAGAGGAAGGCTAGACCACTTATAGTGAACTCACACATCTGAAAGCCACCTGAACTATAATAGATAAACAATACTGTGATCATACACTGTACATCTGACTTAGTGATAGAGGAAGGCTAGACCACTTATAGTGAACTCACACATCTGAAAGCCACCTGAACTATAATAGATAAACAATACTGTGATCATACATCTGACTTAGTGATAGAGGAAGGCTAGACCACCTATAGTGAACTCACACATCTGAAAGCCACCTGAACTATAATAGATAAACAATACTGTGATCATACACTGTACATCTGACTTAGTGATAGAGGAAGGCTAGACCACTTATAGTGAACTCACACATCTGAAAGCCACCTGAACTATAATAGATAAACAATACTGTGATCATACATCTGACTTAGTGATAGAGGAAGGCTAGACCACTTATAGTGAACTCACACATCTGAAAGCCACCTGAACTATAATAGATAAACAATACTGTGATCATACATCTGACTTAGTGAAAGAGGAATGCTAAACCACTTATAGTGAACTCACACATCTGAAAGCCACCTGAACTATAATAGATAAACAATACTGTGATCATACATCTGACTTAGTGATAGAGGAAGGCTAGACCACTTATAGTGAACTCACACATCTGAAAGCCACCTGAACTATAATAGATAAACAATACTGTGATCATACATCTGACTTAGTGATAGAGGAAGGCTAGACCACTTATAGTGAACTCACACATCTGAAAGCCACCTGAACTATAATAGATAAACAATACTGTGATCATACATCTGACTTAGTGAAAGAGGAATGCTAAACCACTTATAGTGAACTCACACATCTGAAAGCCACCTGAACTATAATAGATAAACAATACTGTGATCATACATCTGACTTAGTGATAGAGGAAGGCTAGACCACTTATAGTGAACTCACACATCTGAAAGCCACCTGAACTGTTCATAGATAAACAATACTGTGATCATACATCTGACTTAGTGATAGAGGAAGGCTAGACCACTTATAGTGAACTCACACATCTGAAAGCCACCTGAACTATAATAGATAAACAATAATGTGATCATATATCTGACTTAGTGAAAGAGGAATGCTAAACCACTTATAGTGAACTCACACATCTGAAAGCCACCTGAACTATAATAGATAAACAATACTGTGATCATACATCTTACTTAGTGATAGAGGAAGGCTAGACCACCTATAGTGAACTCACACATCTGAAAGCCACCTGAACTATAATAGATAAACAATACTGTGATCATCCATCTGACTTAGTGATAGAGGAAGGCTAGACCACTTATAGAGAACTCACACATCTGAAAGCCACCTGAACTATAATAGATAAACAATACTGTGATCATACATCTGACTTAGTGATAGAGGAAGGCTAGACCACCTATAGTGAACTCACACATCTGAAAGCCACCTGAACTATAATAGATAAACAATACTGTGATCATACATCTGACTTAGTGAAAGAGGAATGCTAGACCACTTATAGTGAACTCACACATCTGAAAGCCACCTGAACTATAATAGATAAACAATACTGTGATCATCCATCTGACCTAGTGATAGAGGAAGGCTAGACCCACTTATAGTGAACTCACACATCTGAAAGCCACCTGAACTATAATAGATAAACAATACTGTGATCATACATCTGACTTAGTGATAGAGGAAGGCTAGACCCACTTATAGTGAACTCACACATCTGAAAGCCACCTGAACTATAATAGATAAACAATACTGTGATCATCCATCTGACTTAGTGATAGAGGAAGGCTAAACCACTTATAGTGAACTCACACATCTGAAAGCCACCTGAACTATAATAGATAAACAATACTGTGATCATCCATCTGACCTAGTGATAGAGGAAGGCTAGACCCACTTATAGTGAACTCACACATCTGAAAGCCACCTGAACTATAATAGATAAACAATACTGTGATCATACATCTGACTTAGTGATAGAGGAAGGCTAGACCACTTATAGTGAACTCACACATCTGAAAGCCACCTGAACTGTTCATAGATAAACAATACTGTGATCATCCATCTGACTTAGTGATAGAGGAAGGCTAGACCCACTTATAGTGAACTCACACATCTGAAAGCCACCTGAACTATAATAGATAAACAATACTGTGATCATACATCTGACTTAGTGATAGAGGAAGGCTAGACCACTTATAGTGAACTCACACATCTGAAAGCCACCTGAACTGTTCATAGATAAACAATACTGTGATCATACATCTGACTTAGTGATAGAGGAAGGCTAGACCACTTATAGTGAACTCACACATCTGAAAGCCACCTGAACTGTTCATAGATAAACAATACTGTGATCATACATCTGACTTAGTGATAGAGGAAGGCTAGACCACTTATAGTGAACTCACACATCTGAAAGCCACCTGAACTGTTCATAGATAAACAATACTGTGATCATCCATCTGACTTAGTGATAGAGGAAGGCTAGACCACTTATAGTGAACTCACACATCTGAAAGCCACCTGAACTGTTCATAGATAAACAATACTGTGATCATACATCTGACTTAGTGATAGAGGAAGGCTAGACCACTTATAGTGAACTCACACATCTGAAAGCCACCTGAACTGTTCATAGATAAACAATACTGTGATCATCCATCTGACTTAGTGATAGAGGAAGGCTAGACCACTTATAGTGAACTCACACATCTGAAAGCCACCTGAACTATAATAGATAAACAATACTGTGATCATACATCTAACTTAGTGAAAGAGGAATGCTAAACCACTTATAGTGAACTCACACATCTGAAAGCCACCTGAACTGTTCATAGATAAACAATACTGTGATCATCCATCTGACTTAGTGATAGAGGAAGGCTAGACCACTTAAAGTGAACTCACACATCTGAAAGCCACCTGAACTGTTCATAGATAAACAATACTGTGATCATACATCTGACTTAGTGATAGAGGAAGGCTAGACCACTCATAGTGAACTCACACAACTGAAAGCCACCTGAACTGTTCATAGATAAACAATACTGTGATCATCCATCTGACTTAGTGATAGAGGAAGGCTAGACCACTTATAGTGAACTCACACATCTGAAAGCCACCTGAACTGTTCATAGATAAACAATACTGTGATCATCCATCTGACTTAGTGATAGAGGAAGGCTAGACCACTTATAGTGAACTCACACATCTGAAAGCCACCTGAACTGTTCATAGATAAACAATACTGTGATCATACATCTGACTTAGTGATAGAGGAAGGCTAGACCACTTATAGAGAACTCACACATCTGAAAGCCACCTGAACTGTTCATAGATAAACAATACTGTGATCATCCATCTGACTTAGTGATAGAGGAAGGCTAGACCACTTATAGTGAACTCACACATCTGAAAGCCACCTGAACTGTTCATAGATAAACAATACTGTGATCATCCATCTGACTTAGTGATAGAGGAAGGCTAGACCACTTATAGAGAACTCACACTTCTGAAAGCCACCTGCACTTAATAGATAAACAATACTGTGATCATACATCTTACTTAGTGATAGAGGAAGGCTAGACCACTTATAGAGAACTCACACATCTGAAAGCCACCTGAACTGTTCATAGATAAACAATACTGTGATCATCCATCTGACTTAGTGATAGAGGAAGGCTAGACCACTTATAGTGAACTCACACATCTGAAAGCCACCTGAACTGTTCATAGATAAACAATACTGTGATCATCCATCTGACTTAGTGATAGAGGAAGGCTAGACCACTTATAGAGAACTCACACATCTGAAAGCCACCTGCACTTAATAGATAAACAATACTGTGATCATACATCTTACTTAGTGATAGATGAACACTCGACCAACTCACATATCTTAGTGAAACTAAATGCATGCAAATAACAGTACCAAGAGCCAGTGAGGGTTAATTGGCCATGAGTGCTGTATTCTGGGCACTGATGATGTTTTCTCGTATTAGTTATAGTAATAATGATAATATTGGTTTCTTATACAGCCATTATACATGTATTCACCACAAAAAGTGATCAAAGAGCTTAAAAATTACATTTTAGCCAGACTACCAACTTCTGTTCTCAGAGTATTCAATGAAATACTCCTTGCAGGTACCTATTTAGAACACATACATGTAGATGTAGAGTTGCAAATGCACACTAAGGTCTTCCTAAATGATGTTAGTGCTATGCCAGGTCAGTGCTCTGACATCGAGAACCAGAAGGATTTAAAGCCATTTTCTTTAACACAAGTTAATGCCCTTCTGCTCAAATGAGATGATTTGCTATAATAGTGGCAACTGCTCCTGGCTTTATATCATGGAAACCATAGCGTTAGGATTACACTTGGGATTTGAATTACCGGTAGTTTTAAGGTTAGGTTTGAAGTTAGCCTTAAAGTTGCTCAAGCTTTGGTATACAGAGGGCAGCACATGGACACCACAATAATCTCCCGAAGGAAACTCAGTGTGTACATCGGAGCGGTTTCGGAGTACCGCGCGTAATACCATAATAATCGTACATAATGCAGTCATAGAAAGTCTGCATGAACATTTGCAGTGTACGTACAGTGCATACAAATTGAAATATTTTGTACGTGCACATTGCGTGCTCGCTAAATATGATCTAACAACGCCTGGACATTAACCATAATACGTAATTCCCATCAAATAAAACTTGCAAGATTAAATTGTAAATAAATATATTTTACAGAACTATGATAAAGTGCATTTTTAAATGTATTCAATTAATCACATATCATTCAATTTGATATTTTAAAACTAAATAAAAAACAAACAATCAAAAATTGGGATAAATTGGGCATGCACGACTCGACTCGTTCGTTTTTGAAGTAGGGAAGTTGGCAATCACTACATAACACTGAGCCAACGGGTATTACCCTCCCATGCGTAAAAAGTTCTTCTTTTATTTTTGTCCTACTTTTGTCATTCTGTTTCTCTTATTCATCTGATTCCGTACCACTTAGGTTTTATTGCCCATTAAATGCAAGAAAAATTTTGTTGTTGGTATTCTTATAATCTGTTATAACCTAAGTCAGGAAGATTTCCATTCTCACATTTATTATTTATTTTAAAAAACGAATTGTAGGAAGATCGTATAGTGTGTAGTGGGCTTATTAAATACATCTCTGCATTAACCCACCATCCATGGTGTGGCTAAGATAAGGAGAACATATTACCTGTCATCTAGCTTTCTAATTTCAGCAGACCGGATAGTTCTTACAAACTTCACTACTCCATTGCCTACATCCATCTGGAAATTAAAAGTTATGAAAATATAAAAGAAATTAAATCATAACAGAGATGACAAAAGTTGTACAATGTACTTCTAAGGTGACCTAGGGAAGTCACAAGGCGAAGGTCTGCATATTTCTTGATCCCTTATGGCCTGTACATACTTTCTGCTATCACTCAGGATCATTACCTTATAAAAACAATTTTAAAATAATTTTTTCTCTCACACACAGCATCTGAAATGGTAAAAGATAATAATGCTCCAAGAAATTAAAAGAATGTTTAACACAATGGCAAATATCCAATATAAATATCAAATAACCATGCTATCACAATTGATGTAACACACTTTGTTTCTTTACAATAAAGTTGATCCTTTATACTCCGGAGGAAAATGTGAGTTGTTACGCGTGGCACTAAAAGGGCTAACACTTACAGGCGCTATCAGGGATTTGCAAGCCCTAAAAATCTAATCTCAAAGTTTATATGTAGCAGCAAGATTAGTTCATGAAAGTATGTGCACAATGTATCAAAGGACTGTGTTGTTTTATTCTCTCTGAGTGAAAATTGAAGCCCTCATTTTACACAGAAAAAAATGGGTGAATAAAACACTGCCAGTTCCAAAATAATTGAAAAGAAAAATGATTGGTATTTTGCTAGTAATGAATAATTGGCCAACATACTTTTAGGACATTTTTAATTTATGAATTTACCTCGTTTTTTTCTTCTCCCTTTTACAAGTTTTGAAATTTGAACAATGCAAATCCTTGCAATGCCCACTAAACTGAAAGAAAATCCAAACATACAATGTACATACCTTGCAGAAGTTCCTGAAATCAAAGGTTCCAACAAGCTTTTGAGAGGCCTCATTCATCAGCTTTTCATTCATGTACAAGAGAGAGAATGAGGGAATCATTCACACATGTTAAACAATGCCAAAACACCTGGTAGGGAAGGACAAATTCACAAATGAAACAAACACATCGCAGGAAAAGATTCTCTAAAAGTTGATTGAGCACAAGGCCTTTGTGAAATATGGGTTAACCCTATGTTTTTTCTGTCGATCACAAGGTCCGCGGTTCGAGTCCCGCCGCGGCACTAATGTCCTTTGGCAAGACATTGCTCTACATTTGCCACACTCCACCCAGGTGAAGTAAATGGGGACCTGGTAGGAATTTATTCCTTGAAACGCAGCGCGCGGGACAGCTGCACTAGCTGCTAAAGCCAGGGTAATTATGCTGCATTATTGTCGAGCGCTTAGAAACTTCAGATAAAAGTAAGTGTTAGGCGCTATATAAGTAAATATAATCATTATTATTATTACCTTAAATAAAACTGAAAACTGCAGCAAACAAAATGATTTTGCTTATGTTAACTATGCACTGCCAAAGTCATTCAAGATGTCAGTGTTCTTTCTTTCAATTTCCTTCTTGTTTTGTTGCTGTTGTTATTTTCTTCTGATGGAAACTACAAGTGGTTTACAAGCTTTTGCCCAAACTGTAGTTAAAAAAATTGATACAACACATAATATTTCTCTTTCTTTACTGAACCCTGGTTAAAGAAGATAAATGCTTACCTTTGTATCTAGATCACCAGCAGGGAAGAAGTACTTGTATGTTCTGTGTAGTGTATCAAACCTCAACATAGAAAAAAAACAATGAAAAAAATTGTTTGTAAGTTCATGACTAGAAGCATTCATGGGGCATCCATAAAATGAAATTACAAATTATAAAATTTGAGCACTCCCCCCCCCCCCCCCCCTCTTTCTTTCTTTCTCTCTTTTTATCCTAAAGTAGACCATCAAATACAATCAGAATAGAAAAGTAATTCAAAACCTCTCGTCATTTTCTAATTTTCTAATGCTTTCCTCTGCTTTGCTAACTCAATTACTCAGTAGTAAGTTTAATTGGATGTAAATGAACATATAATGTTCACAGTAGATATGGGATGTTATTATTACTCCGTGCACTCTACATCTATTACCTTGCATGGAAGCTGGGTTCAGCTGGTGTCCATGCTATGACTCTGATTTCACTTGGTAAAACACGGTTCAACATCAAAGGGTAGTTGATCTCCTCGGTTGTGTTTCCTGTTCGGAATATAAATGAAAATGATACCATTCTTATTACTTGATAAGTTACATCCATCATCGCAGGAAGGCAAGATTTCCTTTCACATGGTAGCCTGTCCATTTTAATGAGGCCTATTTAAGGTCTATTTCAACTCCCTTTACAAGTGATCGTCATTCATTATAAGAAACTTTATGACCCAGCACCTCACAACCACCAAAAACCATCACAGATGATTTTTGGTCATGTTCATATCTGATTCTCAGCTTCACAATGGTATGAAACTCATCAGAATTGGTTGTCCACAAGCAGGGCTCAAATTAATTTTTTGTCTACGGGGCTCTTCCCCCCAAAAAAGAGCCCCCGTGAGCCTTCTCACGGGGGCTCTTTTAGTACTGACAGGGGCTCTTTTGTATACAAATATCCATTGCATTGGTACCTATGATACTCCTCAATTATTTGCTATTTCATCATTATCATTTCAATCAGCATTTTCCCTCTTACAAATTTACAAGCTACATAGCTGTTACTGGCCTGTGTATATAATATAAACGCATACAACACTGATCTTTATGATGTCTTTAACGTGACATATCTTCTTCTCCCCTTGCAAACGAAAAAGAAAACATGGTCATTAAAAGGGATTAAGCGACAAATAATGATTGTGATTCAAATTGATGCAAATATTTGTTTGAATAAGCACTGCTATTCACCCGAATCTTCTTTGTAAAAACAACTTTTACAAATCTCAGCCATGCTTACTGAGTTGAGACGTTCCGTTCAATTTAAAATACCCATTACATAATACACTTCTCCTAATCTCAAAGTGATCTTACAGCACAGTGGCAGAATTGCATGGCTGAGATTTGTAAAAGTCGTTTTTGCAAAGAAGATTTGAATCACAATGATTATTTGTCGCATGGTCCTTTTATTAAATAACCTTGTTTTTTGTTTTGTTTGCAGAGGGAGAAGAAGCTATGTCACGTTAAGAAATCATAAAGATCGGTTGTATTATGCGTATATACATAATGATACCAGAACAAATGTTGATTATCAGAATGTCATTTTGGAATACCTCTATACAAACCCCCCCCCCCCCCCCCCCCCCCCCCCCCCCGTAGATCTGCCCATGTTATCATATCATTCCACGACATATTGGTCTTCCTCTTCTTCTTAAAAGGGACTTTTAGATTTGCGTGGACGTGCACTGGCAGTCACATGTGATGTCCTTTAAGCACTGGCACTGCCTTAAAAGGAGGTCACACGTTGCAGTCCACGTTCTCATCGTGCAAATCTAAAAGTCCCTAATATTGATTTACTGGTCGAGGTTCATTACTTGCTGGTCATTTGAAATCACCAGATTTCAGCGGGTTAACGCTTTCACAACGAAAAACTTCCCCATGACCATGTTTCTGCCCTTGCGCGATCGCCTCCAGCTCCAGCAGACATGGCGCGGCAGCGTGCACACATACCGCTACTAACGGCGCAGTAGGCCTATAACCACTGCTGACGGCGGCACTGCACTGCGAGCTGAATCGGTAATAATAGGCCTATACTCATAAAACGAGAAATCTTGCACGCTAATCTAAGTTCCATTTCATTGGTTTAAGGTTTGAAAATTGAAAATCAATATTGTGTTAAAGTTATAACAGAAAAGATAATCTTTATTTTAAATTCCACGGGGGCGATTTTTAATTTTGCAATTGCCCCCGTGAGCAACCTGACGGGGGTGATTATGTAGCTCACGGGGGCGAATCGCCCACCGCCCCCGTGTATTTTGAGCGCTGTCCACAAGGCACTTAAGAAGATTGTTCATCTGAAGAAATAATCCTTTTGAGAAATGGGGATTCAAGTTTGATGTCTATTCAAGCACTATATTAAGTGAGGTATTGAGCAAGGGGATATATGAATGATTAAATCTCAATACAAATTTTTATGAAGGGACGGCCAGATTGTCATAAATCTTGGCACACTATTAAAGTAAGCACATCCTATAAGCGAGTTTGTAATTAGGATTTACGCATGTGCAGATAAAGGTCAGTCATTCCCAAATTGTAAAACCATTGAGACGAATACTCGTATCGTGCTCATGAAAGTTATGTAATTAGTATTCATTTATGTACCGACAGTATATTTATTTGATACACAGGTGGAAGTATTATTCTCAAGAGGGCAAACAAAAGGTATTCATGAAGCACCTCCATCACTTTGACAGTGATTATTCTAAAATGCACAAGTGGGACGTTTCCATAGTGTAAAAGATCTGTGGATATTTGGGGGTCATGTGTTCCAAAGCTATTTACGAACTGGCTTATTCAGACCAAAAGGAATATGACAAAGTATATCGCACATTATGTGTATTAGAAATCTGTACCTGTTCTCTCGTGGGCTGTACCATCTAGCCTCTGAATGACCCCTACACCTTGAAGTAAGTTGGTACGAAGGTCAATGGCAATAACCTGGCCAAAGGCGCTGACTCCTTTATCTGTTCGTCCACAGCGAGAGTAGTTAGATGTCTGACGACTCTCGATCAGCTTCGTCTTAGTGAGAGCTTCAAACAGGTGATGCTAAATAGAGATGAATGAAAAGATATACTTTGAATGACGTTTCTCCTCATTGAATTTCTCTCACCTTGATATCTGCATGTATACCTATATTACACTCTAAAAACAACTTGCAAGAATACCCTAAAATGCATATTATAAGCAATAAGCCCAGGCATTTTGGAGAAAGTACTAGGTATGGAGTTACTGTACATGTAAAGACAAAAAAATCACCCTTGATTCAGACACTCCAAGAGTATTGGACATTTTGAAAGGAATGTTGAGTATAACATACACGTACATGTAGTATTGATTATTTCTGTCATACACTGTAGTACTTTGAAATTAATATTACAGTGGTTATCATTTGAAATGATAGCTCAATCATAAAATGCTACAAGTACTACAGATCGTAAAGAATCAATTATGAGCCCATTCTCTTTCCATATGATATAGTGAATAAATTAGGCTCTTTTCCTTCCCTGCAAAAGACATTAAAAAAGAGGAAGACAAAATCTTGAGAGAGAAACAGATATCAAAGAAGAAGAGAGACAAATAGTTTATGTAGAGGTTGGAGGGAAATCTAGTTTGTACAGTGTTACTATACTTACCTCTACTGTGTTATTAGAATCCTCTTGCACAACAAAACCACGATAATCCCATCCTAGATAGGTGATCTTTAAAGATCTTCTTGTACAGTGTTACTATACTTACCTCTACTGTGTTATTAGAATCCTCTTGCACAACAAAACCACGATAATCCCATCCTAGATAGGTGATCTTTACAGATCTTCTTGTACAGTGTTACTATACTTACCTCTACTGTGTTATTAGAATCTTCTTGCACAACGAAACCATGATAATCCCATCCTAGATAGGTGATCTTCAGAGCTACATGCCTCGTGTTGTATCTAAAGATATAACAAATGCAGGGAAAAGGAAATAAATGTGCAAATATAAAGATACCCATGATGTGAGTTTGACCAATTAGACATAAATCAGTGGATGGGACTGCTTCTCTAATGTACATGTATGCCTTTTAGGTAATCCATCATTTTTCTTGTCCTAAGCTATATTTAAAAAATCAAAGATATAGGGTAAGGTCTTGAGTTGTGATGGGTTTTAGACATCCTTGTAGCAGCATGTATACTATCCCTATGCCTTTCATCGCGATTGCATCTCTCATTGCAGCTTTCATTAAATGAAATAAAGGGCTCAAGACTTATTCATAAGTAGCCTGCTAAATCCCCCCCCCCCCCCTCTTTCCAGTTTCCCCTATATTGTTGTCTTTTTATTTGATGTTGATCCTGAATGGTTCCTCTTCTTCTTCTTCCAGTGAAGTGCTGCTTAACTCATATCATGCCACAGGGCTAATCCCCATTGTGCCAAGCCCCAAATCCCCCAGTGCCAAGTTTATATTGAGATATTCTGATTAATGCGATGGTTCTATGAATAGCGCATGCAAAACACACATCACACTACAATAAGCATGAACAATACCTGCTACTACGAATGTGTGCATGCACACACATGGCAGCATAGCAATGGTTTGCTCGCATGTACAAAGCACTATAACGATAGAATGCATGCAGCCTTATGGCAGGCTATGAGTTAACAGAGACTTCTTGCACTTCAACGCATAAAATGACAATCTGAAAAATGGAAGATGGTTACATAGAGAAAAAATGTAGATCCCAATTAGATAAATGATTGTATTAACACTTCGGTTGCTTTTTTTGCCTTTCTGTGTGGTCACATGTTTGCCAAAAGTGCACTTCTGCACAAAACAATTGGCACTAATGGATGGAACGGTTGCTTTGAGCAAGACAATGGCTTTGCAAAATTACCCATCCATTTTCATTCTTAATTAGCTCCATGACAACTCTATTAAAACTCTACTGGAAAACAATTAAATAATCTTAAAACGTCTGGTATATTTATGCCCATCATAAATACAATGTTGCACATTATTATGTGGAATATAATTAATTTGAAGTCCACCTAAGCACCATGCTTCGCATCTTACTTACTTCTTAAAGTCAAATGGCCTTGGAATTTTAGAGCTCTTTGCTTTCTTCTTGACTTTCTTTGCTTCATGATCTGTAGATGATGCTGAACAGGATGACGAAGTATGCTGCTTGAGGATGCCACTGACTTTTATCCATTCCTCTTCACTCAACTCCTTCTCTAACGTTTCAATTAGCTCCTGACAAGAAATAGCAATATGGAAAGTGAGATTAGAAAATAATTAAAAGGCAATCCAACCCTTGTAATAACTTCATTGGTATGGAAAAAGAAAAAAGGGAGAAGGAGAAAGAGAAGGGCAAAAGCTTCAAATAAATCAGACCAACAATAAGGGAGAACTTATGAATGTTGGAAATATGAGTTCACTAAATCCATACTAATTTCAAATTGGCATTTTGGTCAGTGGATTGTGACGAAGTCATGACAACTCTCCAGTTTGTCGTGTTCAAATATATTATTGAAGCTTATCTGTACTAGTTTATAGGAGGGATTAGAATACCCTGCAAGGTCACTGGACAGGTGATTATCTCATCAACTCAGCTCTCAATTAACATAAGAAAAAAAGGATCATGGGGGACCAATGGTCACCAATTAGGCATTGTTTTCTATATAGAGGGAGCAAGTACATGTAGCTACAAGTAGGACAGTGTGGCTTTAATTCATCTTTTTTTTCTAATTGCTTGCTCACTTGGAGCACTACACAAAAATATATTGTAGGCCCCCTAAAAAGAAAAGACCCTCCTGAATCATACATTAAGAAAATAAAAATTGTAATACTTTTTGTGCATTGAAACAAATGGTAGTCCTGCGCTCCGTCATAGCCACATTATTGATTTAGCCAATTTGAAGTGCCATTACAATACTTAAGTGTGAAAACTTTCAAAAATTCATAACTCTCTTATTTATTTATTTATTTATTCAAGTTTTATTTAAAATAGAGGGTAGGTACATTCAGTTTAACAAAACTGCTTTCCAAGTATGCCCTCTAGAAAGACATAACAGGTATAAGATATACAAAAATACAAGGAATATATAAAAAAAAAAAATATATAACACTCATCAAAACTAAACATTGACATATTTGACATAATATAGAGTACAAACATATATACATGTAACATAAGACAAATAATTATACCGGTAGAGGGAAATAAGAACGGAGATTCGACTATAATAAATGCTTTGCCAGTTGGCATCTGCGCTTAAATATTTGAATAGATTTGGTTGATTGAATTGAGGGAGGAATTTTATTAAATAGGGTACTTGCTTTATATGAGAATGATCTTTTCTTGAATTCGGTTTTGGGGTATGGGATGTCAAGTGGAGCAATTAATGAATAGCGGGTACAGTAGTTGGAGGTCACATTTAATTCAAACTTTCACCAGTCTGCTTCTCTGATTTTTCAGGATTTTTAAAAGTGTTTGTCTACATGTACTTGCGCCCTCTATACCGGTATAGCAAACAATGCCTAAGCGGTACATGTTCGTGTTGGTCCCCCATTTTTCTTATTTTAATTGAGAGCTAATTTGATGAGATACCCACCTGCCAGTGACCACCCAGGGAGGTCTAATCCCTCCTGGCCAAACTAGTGCAGACAGGCTTGTAGTTGGAATTTTCTTTAAAGGGTACAAAACAACAACAAAATACTTTATTCTACATGTTTGTGTTCCAGAAAACCTGATCAACAAAAAAGAAATTCTGTACAGGGAGATGGCAAGTGAAAGGTATTACAAAGTTTTGGTATGGGGTCATGAATTCGGTTCAAATTAAAATATTGGGAGCATATACGTTTCTACAATATTCATTGATCGTTTTCGTGGTTGAAAACGAGTCTGAAGTTATGAAATTATAAATAATAAACTCTTTATGTTGTATAGCTCCCTCTCAAGGTCAAGCAATTAATTTAGCTTTGAAACAATGTTTCTTGACTAAAATCGACCGATTAGCTATTCCCGTTTGAAAATTATATATCACAACTACATATTCTGAGATTTTCATGGTCGCAGCTACCATTGTACGGCCATAGGCGCTATTTGAAATTTATCCAAATTTACCGGGAGCACCGGTAAATTTTTATATTCAACTTTTCTCGAAAACAGAAGTGTTTTAGAGGCTAATTTTTTTAGTGCTTATAATACATCCACAGGGATATCCAAATATATCAAAAATTGTAAAGATTCACTATATACCCAATTTTCAAAATTTCCCAAAACTTTGTATTACCTTTAATACTTTCAAATCAAAGATAAAAATGAGCTGTGGGTAGACCAAGGCTCGAGTTCTGTGTGCAAAGTTTCATAAATCTTCATGTTTCCATTTTTTTCACTATCCTACTTTTGGATGTTGAAGAATAACACAATGTATTATGTGTTATAACATATATGACATAATATTGAAGTCAAAAATCTTAAAGCTATTTCGTCCAGTATTTATGTCCTAGGGTAAGGGGGACCCGGTGTCCTAGGGTAAGTGGGATTTGGTAAGGTAAGGGTTAGGGTTAGGGTAACACAGATTCTGGTGACCTAGGTAAGCAGGACCCGGTGTCCTAGGGTAAGCGGGACCCGGTGTCCTAGGGTAAGCGGGACCCGGTAAGGTTAAGGTTAGTGTTAGGGTAACACAGACTCTGGCGTCCTAGGGTAGGCGGGACCCGATGTCCTAGGGTAAGCGGGACCCGGTAAGGTTAGGGTTAGGGTTAGTGTTAGGGTAACACAGACTCTGGTGTCCTAGGGAAAGCAGGACCCAGTGTCCTAGGGTAAGCGGGACCCGGTGTCCTAGGGTAACGCGGGACCCGGTGTCATGGTTAGACTATACAAGTATAAAATTACGGTTCTTACCTAGGCCTAGTCTATTCCTTTGGTTTATAGAGCTCAGCAGCGTCTCGCATGAATGCCTCAAACAAGTCTGTATACTGGCCGAGGCTAAAAATATTGACTCTGAAATAAGGCTCTAAACAGCGCCACCTAGTGACATTCAAAATATAGTCTTATCTACCGATAATAATGTTACGAACCCCAACATCTTCAACTCATCGTTACAGGTACATTGTCACCGTCTTTCATCGATCTAGGTGCAGGTTCAACTCCTGGGAGCTTTCAGCAAAAAGTTAAATTTATAATTCTATTGCTATATGTTCCATTCTTATTCTTATTCTTATGTTAATACCAACAGGATTACAAGCTGCTGAGGCTACAATGGACAACAATAGAGAGAGAGAATCAGAGTGAAAGCAGACAAGAACAAAACTTTTTTTAAATAAAAAAAATTCTAGTCTAAACCCCTTTTTAACTCAACCCCCATCAAAAAATTGCCCTCTTTTAGAATGTAGGCTGGAGCTGTAATAAACCGCTGCACAATACAAGTGCATACCGATGGTGAGTTGCGGGAGGGCGCGCGCCTGTGTATGGTTATCTACCGTAACCCACCATCGCCTGCAACCATCGCCTGCAACCCACCACCACTTGTTTTATTGTGCAGCAGTTTGCCATGAAACCAGTGAAAAAGTGTATAGATCTATCATCGTTTTCCTGAAAAATAGTCCAAAAATAACAAGAAAATTGACACGAAACAGGTAATAAACATAATGACTTTTAACTCATGATCTTTATTTTATGACATTTAATGAATATTTACTTCATTTTGGGTATGTTTTAGTAGGGTATCTCCACGCTGGAGTTACGGGTCGAATTTTGGATAGGCTTCTGAACAAGCGCCGCATTCCGACCCCCCCCCCCCCCCCCCCCCCCCGACCCCAGCAGCGAAATTTTTATTCCCAAACAGGTTTGCAATTTCTTATATTTCCGTTCTTCTCGATGGCTGATACGTTCTAGAGTCTACGTCATTAGTAACTCCGGGAAGCTCCAACACCGGCGCCGCAGGCGTCGGAGCTTCGGGTGGTTTCCTTGGTTTCTCTTGGGGGCTAGTAAAACAGCCGATTGGGTGATATTATCGTTAAATCTGCAAAGGGAGTACTTACAATTTTTACATCATAGGGTGCACGACTCCTCAGGGCTCAACTCCAATCACTTGAATGTATAATTTGAAGAAGTCTTCGATGGGAAAAAAAGGTTAATTCAGGATACTACACCAACGATTCTTCCATGTCGCAGCGTTGATTCAAAATAGCGATGAGAAGGTACGCATGCGCGGCAGTGGCGAAGAAAATATGAATATTCAGGCTATCGAGCGGCGATCGCTCGAAATCGCTGAATATGCACGACTCGAACAAACAGAGCCCTTCTCAACCTCGTGCATATTCAGCGATTTCGAGTGATCGGCGCTCGATAGCCTGAATATTCATATTTTCTTCGCCACTGCCGCGCATGCGTACCTTCTCATCGCTATTTTGAATCAACGCTGCGACATGGAAGAATCGTTGGTGTAGTACCCCGAATTAACCTTTTTTTCCCATCAAAGACTTCTTCAAATTATACATTCAAGTGATTGGAGTTGAGCCCTGAGGAGTCGTGCACCCTATGATGTAAAAATTGTAAGTACTCCCTTTGCAGATTTAACGATAATATCACCCAATCGGCTGTTTTACAAGCCCCCAAGAATAACCAAGGAAACCACCCGAAGCTCTGACGCCTTCGGCGCCGGTGTTGGAGCTTCCCGGAGTTACGTCATTAGCAGCTTGGAAAGAGGTCAGAAAAAATTAGACTTTGATTTTTTATTGCTTTGCCTCACTATTTATAAAAGGCAAAAAAACTGAATAAACTGAGACTTGAACTAAGGCTGCGACGGGTAGTCGAATACTCGAGTACCCGCACGGTTGACGACTACTCGGGTACGATTTCTTGTACCCAAATATTCGGCCGCAAAAAAAAAAAAAAAAAAAAAAAAAATGTCCAGGCCCACGCTTACCCGTGCCAGGGAGAGCGACGGCCGCTAGCATGGTACCGCCGGTAAAAATGTTTCCCAACTCAAGCACTGTCAAACTCACCTTTCAGAAACTGGGACCACATGTCCAGATTTCTGTTTGGACTTGGAGGAACATGGATTATTCTGCCATCTTTGGTTTTTAAAACAGCATTGTTTACTGTTATTATTCTTATTAAATCGGCGCCTTCAACTGCAGCTCAAAGTAAAATTGCATGCGTTTTCGGCGAGGGACCTGGGAAACTGCTTGTTGTTGTTGTTCGTTTGGTATTATAATGGCTATTAGTCAAATTTGACTATTGTTGCCAATTTTATCGCATCTCTTTCTTTTAATGTCTTGGTAATAATTATGCCGAGTGGTATGGTAGTGGCGAAAAAATAAAAAAAATTAAAAAAATAAAAAAATTAAAAAATTCAACAAAATTCAAAAAAATTCAAAAAAATTCAAAAAAATTATAAAAAAACATGGCGTCCTTTTTTTTCGAGTATTCGCTTGTGAGCCTGGGAGTGTATCCAGGTACTTCATTACACTGTTGTGCACAGCCTTAACTTAAACCCACAACTCTGAGATTGTATTACGCTGACCTTACCGATTGAGCTTGAGCCAACGATGGGTTGACGAAAAGTGATTCTGCATGATTTCTATAACCCTATCACTCACCCTAACGGTTACGTCATTGCTAATGACGTAACATATCAGCCAATCAGATGACCGGAAATATTAGCATTGGCCAACCTGTTTGGGAAAAAAATTAGCACCCCGGCACGCCTGGCCCACTCTAGCAAAGCATAGAGAGTCAATGCCAATACATATTGACCTCTAGCACTGCACTACGTGTTAATAGGCAGCATGAATAGTCAATACACTCACAACACACGAATGCACACAATCATGTCGATGCGGCTGTAAGCAAAGTTTGACAGTAGACTTACAATTTGAATTTTTAAATTATTCTTTTTAACATTAGAAAGTTGAAAAAATGTATTTTACAGCTATTTTTTTAGGTGTCATCAATTGTCACTAATATCGATTTTGAGTGAAATCAGTTGAGTTTAGGACAGTGGTGTTTCAAATGTTGAGAATCAAAAGCACAGCTAAGTACTACACAGCCAGGATAGTGTAGACCGAAAACTTCAGTCTCTCTAATCATCGGTTGTTCCACTGAGCAGTAGGGGCGCTGGTCCGAGAATGAGGATCGTCCTCATAAACAAGGATATCCTCATAAACGAAGACAAAATGTGTCCTCAAAAATAAGGGTCGTCTGCATTTTCGAGGACGTTTTTTTTCATCGGCGCTCTGGGGGTTTCATGTTACAGAACGGCCCGCTGGCGATGCCAAAAATGGATTCCCAGGGGGAAAATAACCCTAGTTGTCCGTCTACTTTTATGGGTTGTCCGTCTTCCCAAGGCAAGGATTTATTGCTCATAATGTGAAGGTCTCTGTACAAAGTCAATGTAAATTGCATCAAGAAAATCATTGCAGAATCCGTTTTTTGCATTGCCAATGCGCCGATCAAAAATATGAAACGTCTGCAAAAATGCAGACGGTCCGTATTTTTGAGGACGCATCGGTCAGTGTTAAAGAAGACGATCCTCGTTTATGAAGACGATCCTTATTCTCGGACCAGCGCCCCTACTAGCCCTACTGCTGAGACTACGTCTGGCTCCACTAGACCTCCGATTATAATAAAAATTAAAAATAACAGCTTAGCCTTAGATCTATTTGACTTACGATAGCTTGCTCATTTAGATCCTAAATTAATGATTAAAGGTAATACAAAGTTTTGGGAAATTTTGAAAATTGGCTGGATAGTGATTCTTTACAATTTTGATATATTTGGATGCCCCTATGGATGTATTATAAGCACTAGAAAATTTAGCCCCTCAAACACTTCTGCTTTCGAGATAAATTGAATATAAAAATTTACCGGTGCTCCCGGTAAATTTCGATAAATTTCAAATAGTGCCTACAGCCATACAATAGTAGTTGCGACCATGAAAATCTCAGAAAATGTAGTTGTAATATATAATTTCCAAACGGGTTTAGCCAATTGGTCGATTTTTAGTCAAAAAACATTGTTTTATTGCTAAATTAATGAATTGACCTTGAGAGGGAGCTATACAACATAAAGAGTTTATTATTTACAATGTCATAACTTTAGACTCGATTTCAACCGCGACAACGATCATTGAATATTGTAGGATCGCATATGCTTCCAATATGTTCATTTGAACCAAATTCATGACCCCATACCAAAACTTTGTATTACCTTTAATCCGAGAAAGTCTCGTCGTCAACATTATCCGTCTTGGTTTTAGTTGCTCCTATGTGTGGCCTGGCCCATCTCAAAGCGACAGTACCGGTACGATACGGTACCGTACGCGTGGCAGTCCAACTCCAGAGAGCTCCGACCCCGACGGCATCGGCGTCGGAGCTCCCTGGAGTTAGTAGGCCTACCGGTACCGTACGGTACTAGTAGATCTACTGACTAGTAGTAGTAGTAATCATACAGTCAAGTCGAAACGACGTGGCAACGCCAACGCTGTTGGTATTAGGTCAATGTCTGTCTTACCCTAAGTTATATCTCTATAAATAAAATGCTTCACTTTATCATCTCCACCATCTTGTGTATGGTTTTCTTACCTTGGTTAACATTTGAGACATCATTTTCAGCTGAACATCTCGCTCGTGCTTGCATAGGAGGAGTATGGTAAGCCAAATATGTAAGAAAATTTATCACCGATCCTAAACATTTCATATGGAACACTAAACAGTCACTGGTCAACGTGTGGAATCATGACTGAAAAAGAACCGCTTCGGTTAGAAAGAAGAAAACAAACGACGGAAAGAAAGAAAATTATATGTATGTATATTTTTTAAAGAAAAACAAGGAAGGAATAAAGGAAGAAAAAAGAAAGAAAGACAGAGAAGAAAGATTGAAATGAATTATAACGAAAGAAGAACAAAAATCAATTACAACTGTATAACAACGCGAAAACAAAATTATGAAGCAAACACAAATTAATACCAGACATATATATTTATTTTCACTGGAGCGTTTCGTTAGCTCTTTGCAAAAAAAAATGTTCATTATTTCTTCAAATCATGTATAATTATACTATTTGTACATCTTGTTACGTTTTAATCTCTCAGGGGCGTTGAAGGATACTAGTAACAGGCGCGGATCCAGGATTTTCCAATAGGGGGGGGGGGGCGGAAATTTGAAAATTGCGCAGACATTTTTTTGTTTAACTCATCATACCAATACTGACAAGGACATATCAGAAGCGCTATACAAGTAGCCACTATTTTTATTATTATACCGGTACAATTTTTGACATTTTCATCAGGGGGGAGGGGCTATAGCCTCTTGCCCGAAAAAGTAATTTTCCGGTTTCACAATTCGAGTAAGCGAAGCGGGCGAGCAAAAATTTGAGCATAATATGTATTTTGTGAAAGTGTTATTTATCACCAAAATAAACGAGAAAAGATATCAAAAATTCATATTCGGACAGTCCCCCTCCCGCGCAAAGCGCGGAAGCTTTGACATTTCATTAAAGTATTAGAGAAAGAAGACGATTCGTTGTACCGTTCTCGACTTGTCAGAATTTTCAAAAATGTTTCTTTGTCTGCTTTGTTTTCGTTCTGTCCTCTTACTGCCCTTACCGCCCCTGGCTACGCGCCTGCTTTAAAGGGATAATGAAACAATCATGATTGTGATAGCACACAATTAAGTTAATACAAATTAAAGGGGAAAAAAATCTATTACACCAACCATGGATAAATCACGGCCGGGAGCGTCAGATCATAGTTTTGTGTTATCGGGCGAGGGCCGGGGCGTAGCGACAAAGCGAGATTTTGCAATGTTGAAATTCTGCATTCTAGGAAATCCCTAAGGACAATATGTACGTTCTTTCCGCTTTTACGTTCTTTCTGCTTTATTTATATTTCTAAATTTCCTGGGGGACATGTCTCCCTATCGGGCCAAGGATTGCCGCCCCTGTCCATGATTACTACCAACATAATTTCAAATACAAGCACAAGCGAGATGGTATGAGCTGAATCCAAATGAAGGGCAAAATAAGAGTTGTGAAGCGGCCCTATCGTTAATTTAAAATTTGACTGTTGAGTATAATATATCCAAAATATTGTGCCCTTTTTCAAATGTTTCACTAAAGAGTGATGACCTTTGTAGCGCAGGGGCTGTTTTTAACGTTTAACGTTTCCGAGGCTCGAGAGTTTATGCGGCCGGCCCGGCCCCCTCTATTCAATAACGTTTGCCAAGCCTTCTGGAATGACCCCAAATCTCCAGATTACAGTTTTCCCTTATTTGTTGTTACTGTCAATTAGCGCCATTTCCTTGTCTTTCCCCTTTCTCACCCGACTTCCCCCCCCCCCCCCACACACACACACTCAGTGTTATCTAGGGTACGCGCATGTAACTATGTTCCCTCTCTTTGAAAGCACCCCTCTATCTCCGGTGTGTAAAGTCAGTACGGGACGGATTTGTGTGTATTACGGGCCGGACTTTGTTGCGTGAAAAGTAACCCTTTATCGGAGATTTTGGCAACACAAATTCGGACCCTCTGACCCCGGAGTGGGAGGGGAGGGGGGGGGGGGGGGGCTTTCTTTTTCTTTTCTCCTTTTTTGTTTTCTCTCTCTCTCTCTCTCTCTCTCTGTTTCTTTTCTCTTCTTTCTTTTCTCTTCTCTTTTCTTTTCTCTTCTCCTTTTTTCCCCCCTCTTTTCCCCCCTTTTTTTTGCGCCGCTAATAGGGGGGCGGGGGGGGGGGGGGGCGCGGCCGTTTCGGCCCCCCTGGATCCGCCACTGCAGTAAAGCGATTGTTAGCGAGAGGTGTAAAAAGAGAAAGGCAGTATACGAACAGAGAAATGGAAAGAGAGAGCTTGCTGAAGGGGGGGGGGGGGGAGAGAGAGAGAGAGAGAGAGAGAGAGAGAGACCGGGGCGATAGGAGGAGACTTAAAGATCCAGGAGGGAGAGTATAGGCCTATGGCAGAGATGGAATGGGGGTATCTTTTGGATATCCTCTTGTCTCAGATCTTAATCTGAATCTTTCAATCTCTCACCCCTTTTTTCTCTCTGACATTCTTCTTTTTCTCAGACTCTTTTTTGTCTCCCTTTTTCTCTCAACTGATCTTCTTTATCTCTCAAAACTGTTTTCTGCATGTTTGGACGTGCTTTCGTTTATCAAACCTGCTATGTATTACAAAAATAGACTTTAAATTTAGTACTTTTACACTTTCAAGTTGGTGAATTTTGTAATCAGTGAAATGTTCTCTCATCGTTTTCAGAAAAGTTATGTTTTCAAACTCTGTCTGAATTGTTCCACTCAGTGTTGGTGATGAATTTAAATGAGGAGGGATCCTGTTTCATAGTCTGTAAGCAATAGAGGAGAAGGCTAGATGCACCACCAGCTTATGATTATTTGGTACATGGCGTTCAGAAGCCCTCTATCTAAACAAAGAAGAATGGAAATGTCATACGAGGAAAGGTTGCGACGCCTCCGCTGGTCATCTCTTGAGTCTCGTCGGAAGTTCACTTTGATCACATTCATTATCAAATGTTAACTTTGTTTATGTATGTATCCTGCGATAGTGTAAATAGCGCCATAAATGTAAACCCAAGGTATAGTACCGACCTGAAGTTCAAACACTTGTTCGCTCGAACTGAAAGACTGCGTTCGTCAGCCATTAACTCATTTCCCAGATTGTGGGACACACTTCCTCAACATATTCGTAACGATGTACTATTGACTCAAATTGGCACTTGGTGCTCCCACTTGAAGGTGTTGAACTCTGGCTTGTAAATCTGTATATATATATATATATGATTCCATATTTATTCATGTTGTATTATACATTATATTCCTTAATAATATTAATAATGATTGTAAAAGTTATATGATATAATCGTAGCAATAATAATAATTGTAATAACAATAATATAAATGATGTTAATAATAATGACGAATATGCTTATACATATTTGTAACAGTGTGATCTTTTAATGCTGTTTATGCTTTCTTATTGCTAGTTGTTTAATTGCTGCTGTTTATAGTCATTTATAGAATATAAATAATCCTTCAATTCTATAAATGATTCACATAATAACCACCTGTGATGTATACCGTATAATTTTTGTTCCATTTTTCATTATATAATATGAAACAATAATGATATTTATTTGAAACAATACACAGTCCATTTTAACCATTCCAAACCATTCCAAAATTGTATTACTGAATCTTAATATTTTCATAAACATGATATAGGGCTTACCTTTATCTGTACATATTATGATCGTGCAATAGCTTCGAGACTGGTTGTTGTTGAAATTGTATTCTCAATGAAAATTAATTTTGTTGTTGATGTTTTAATATAAATATTGATGTCAATGATACAAATTATAATAATCATAATAATCATGATAGTAACGGTAGTAGTAATAATGTTAATAACGATAATGATAATGATATTATATTTATTTTTTACAACGTGATGATGGTGTTGATGATTAACAGTAATAATATGTTACCATACCTGTCATGAAATCACAACTTTAAAAAAAACGATAGTAACGGTAGTAGTAATAATGTTAATAACGATAATGATAATGATATTATATTTATGTTTTACAACGTGATGATGGTGTTAATGATTAACAGTAATAATATGTTACCATACCTGTCATGAAATCACAACTTTTAAAAAAATTGTCATGCAATGTTTTTTTTCCTTTCTTTTTCTCCCTCTTTCCTCCATTTTCTTCTCATCTATCTTTTCTTTTTAAAGCTTTATTTTAACCAATATCAGGTGCATCTAGACGGGTGTGGGGAGGAAGGTCTGCGGATCACAGTTATTTGGTTAACTTTTTCCATACCCGGGCAGCTCGACCGGATGCACCTGCTATTGCAATATTTATATATGCTTTCTATTGATTTTTTTAATCTCAATTCATGTTTGTTATATTGTTGTATTATGTGACTTGATTTGCCAAATAAAATAATAATAATAATAAAAGATAAAGAGACCCTGGAGTAATGCGTAGAAAATCCAAATTAAAATTACAAATTAATTGATTATGATACAAACAAATAGGATGAATATCAATTATTTCAACAATGGATAACAACAATCTAGTATGGCAAAGATAATTGAGTGCAAATGTCAGAGATTACAATAAAGAGAAATAGCAAATAATAACGTACTACCACACGCCTCTTCTGGAATGATCACAGAGATGAAGATAAATTACATTTCTCGTAATTCTGTTTACAAGCTTAATTTCTTTTTTTTTCCAGCGAGATAGAGAAGCAGAGGAACTCGCTTAACAATTTTTCCTTTTTTCCAAATTCGTGAGAATTTTTTTTTCCACTACTTGAAAAACCTTAGGGGCGACCGCCCCTGCCCCACCCTCCCCTGTGACGCCGCTCCTTTGTCAAGGTACTGAGTTTATCATTTTCCCCTATAATTATGAAACAACTTATTACTCTATAGCTTCAAACTTAATTCTTTATAGCTTCAATACTAATCCTTACGATGACGTTAGTCTATGTAGGAATTTTCCAACATGACTTGTACCATTGGGAAGAGTCTGAGTTTCTGCGGTATTTTGTATTGCAAGATAGACGCGTTACTATTGGCTAAGATGTACTTCTGGAGAGCATCGAAGGCATTAGGACGAACGGAGTAAACCCGTGGATGAGAGATGAGACCTTCCCGACGGAGACGATCAAAGTCACCATTACGAAGACGAAGCTCCTCGTCGATCTGTGAGAAGACATTCCAAGGATCAAACAAAAGAAAGCAAAACCATAAATTATCTAGACAAATTAAAGAAAATACAATTAAAAATAAGATTTAATATAAACCATAAGCCTTGTTCTATAGGCCTAACCTGTCACGTCTTTATGTTGTATCCATCTGGTATACATCTTTGACAAACTTGTAAACAAATCGCAAACCCCTGAACATAGGCATAACTACTGTAAAACACGAGCTTTCTCTTAACAAGCTTACTCCAGTTGAGATGCTGTCGTACCAATTCTTCGTAAACTTCCCCTAAACAACATTTGACATTAGCCTTCTATGTAGGCATATTAGCTTAATTTGTAGGCATATTAGCTTAATTACAACTTTGGTAGCTGTAAAGTAGCATTACCTATGGCGAAATATTGATGTTTAAGGTCAAGATACACACGGAGCAGTTCTTAAATGTATCTAACAATAAAGAGATAACCTGGGTATAGGCCCATACACAAAGCCTTTTTCTGCATAATGCATATTTCTTAATGTTCAAATAAAAATGCTTGACTAATACCATGATCTTCTCATCAGCAGACAGACCAGTGGAAGACCGAGATTCATCGCCTTCAATCCGGATGAAAAAGAGATAGTATGGTGTGGTTTCATGCCCAGCCAGTTCTGGAGAAAACGACAGAAACTTTATTTTACAAGTGGTTCCTGGATAATGTATGTATAACGATGTGATAGTTACACACCAAACAAATCATTAATGGAATATCATAAGATATTGCGTTGAGAAAAATATATATACATGTACACGGAAGTAATATAGTAATGGTGGAAGTAGTAGTAGTAATAGTAGTAGTAGTAGTAGTAGTAGTAGTAGTAGTAGTAGTAGTAGAAGTATTAGTAGTCTTATTAGTAGTAGTATTAGTAGTAGTAGTAGTAGTAGTAGTAGTAGTAGTAGTAGTAGAAGTATTAGTAGTCTTATTAGTAGTAGTAGTAGTAGTAGTAGTAGTAGTGGTAGTAGAAGTATTAGTAGTCTTATTATTATTATTATTATTAGTAGTAGTAGTAGTAGTAGTAGTAGTAGTAGTAGTAGAAGTATTAGTAGTCTTATTATTATTATTAGTAGTAGTAGTAGTAGTAGTAGTAATGGTAGTAGTAATGGTAGTAGTAGTAGTAGTAGTAGTAGTAGTAGTAGTAGTAGTAGTAGTAGTAGTAATAGTAATGGTAGTAGTAGTAGTAGTAGTAGTAGAGGTAGTAGTAGTAGTAGTAGGCCTAGTAGTAGTAGTAGTAGTAGTAGTAGTAGTAGTAGTAGTAGTAGTAGTAGTAGTATAGAAGTAGTAGTAAGTGGCGGGTCCAGGGAGGGGGAAAAAACAGGTAAAAACACGTTAATTTTACCTTTATTTGAAGACGGCCTCCCTCCCCTGGTGCTCAAGAGCGGGGGGGGGGGGCGATTTTCAATTGTTTGGAGGTAAAAACTTATTCACCGGCTGGCTGTTTCGCCCCTAAATATTTTCTCACGAATATTGGGCCCCGTTCCTGCCGCCGGCTGGATCCGCCCCTGGTAGTAGTAGCAGTAGTAGTAGTAGTAGTAGTAGTAGTAGATATAGTAGCAGCTTCATGAAGTGGGATTAGTTGTCCTAAGTTCAATTTATTTTATTCCATTTTACTCCTTGACCCATTTTAGAAGAAAAAAAATTACACAAATTGACTAGAGGAGAAAGTAGGGGGGGGGGGTATATATTTAAGAGTATTATATCCTCACCAGTATAATCATCGGGAACGAGCGTACTTTCTGCTACGACGAAATCAACGAGAGACACACCTTGCCAGCGAGCTGTAGCTGCTTTAACAGCATCCTCTACGACACGTTGATCAAGTTTTTCATAGATCAGATTCAGCATCTGTCCCGTTCTTAATTCAAACAAGATTCAAACAAAATAAAGCAAATTAATTCCAGTTCAAAAGGATGAAACTTCGTTCTGAGAGCTGTAGAGAATGACATTATACAGGGTTAATGGTAATACAACGCTTTGGGAAATTCTGAAATTGGCTGGATGGTGATTCTTTACAATTTTGATATATTTGGATGCCCCTGTGGATGTATTATAAACACTAGAAATTTTAGCCCTTATAACACTTCTGCCTTCGAGAAAAATTGAATAACAACATTTACCGGTGCTCCCGGTAAATTTTAATCAATTTTAATTAATATCTCGACCTTGAGAGGGAGCTATACAACATAAAGAATTTATTATTTACAATTTCACCACTTTAGACTCGATTTTGACGGCGACAACGATCACTGAATATTGTAGGATCGCATATGCTTCCAATATGTTCATTTGAACCAAAATCAAATGACCCCAAACCTAAACCAGTCATTGTATATTGTAAATCTTGTCTAGGCATTATTTAGACGAGGGATTTTTGTCTATTTGAGTAGTTAATATTTTTACTTTAAATTAAAACGATAAAAGGTCTATACAGCTGTCTCAAAAATTAAAGAAGAAACTCTCAACAAAGAATTAGCAACTGAACACGTACCATTATAATATAGAATAATAATATCGATTATTTATAATGCGCCAACTACTAACATTGGGCACATAGTTACAGTAAATTGTTAATACTTTTTACTATTTACTTTTTAATATTTAATACTTTTTTGTTGCCCTTTCCAAAAAACAAGAAAACGTAATGCATCAATTAACAAAGTATGAGAATAAGTAACGGCATCATGTTGTACAGCTATAACCATTATACCATATAACCATCCAAATTGTAGGTCTCTGACCATGATGAAATAAACTATAAATGTTCACCAAAAAGGAGAGTGTGATCATCATACCAACCTGTACATGAACTGGAAGAAGGGGCAGTTTTCATAGAACCCTGTAATTTGTATGACATCACCAAGTCGATAACGATACAGACATGACTGTCCTTGAGTGAGAACGACCTCGTAACATTCTCCTTCTTCCACCTCGTCAAGAAAATAAGTCTTAGGCTGACTTTGACCACTGGAAAATAAACACAGTATTGATTATCAGTCTTAACAACTGGACTAAAGTGGACATGACCTAAAGTCAATGTTTGTATGGTCGAGATAACATTCATACAAAGGTTACAAGAATATAACGTTCAGAAGCAACCATTAAGGTATTATACGCAAGTTGATTAAGGTACTGGAAATTTAAATTGCCTTGGGATGCATCGACAAGAGCAACAACTAACCTATGAACCATCACACACCAGGGAAACAACAGGCCAAAGGAACGAAACAACAATGTAAGAGGGAATTACGACGAAGGGGGGGGGGGGGGGCGTGGTAAAGTTGATGGTAAAGTCGACATCGTGGACAACGTGGACTTATATATCTACAATTGCATAACGGATGATGCGACTAGGGATCAATAGCTAAATCTTTTTTTTTTAAATAGGTTTTATAATAAAGTTTCTACTAAAATATACTTACATATCATCCTCTCTGATAAACTCTGCCACTGTGTCTGTTGGGAAGGGTAAATAAGCGACCTGGTTCATTCTTGCTGGACCTAAACAGACTCCAAAGAATCCCTCTGAACATGCGTAACCTCCACTCATAATTTTCACGCCTAAAGTGTATTGAGTTAATAAGAAAATATGCATCACACACTGTCTACAAATGAGATCAAAAGTATCATGGAAAATAACTGTACTAATATAATCACCACTATGATTTAGTTAAAAAAACGACTTAATTGATCAACGAGATATAAACAAAGATAACAAACCCTTTACAAACCCGCGTTACAAACACTACGGAACATGATTATGTGTTGTATTTCATGATGTAGATGGCTTTACATAAAAAAACAGAAAAGTGATTGTTTATCAAGGCTACACAATGGTTGTGTCATTATCATTAAAGCGTGGGGGAGACCGGGGCAATTGAAACAAGGGGCAAATGTAACAGAGATGTTACAATTTATTTTACCCCGTCTCCCCTACCTGATACTCAATCCATATAGCGTATATTCTCACCTCGAGCAAACTTGCTTTCAATCTTGGGCCAGATGTTTGTCCGATCAATCGCAATGACTACCTGAAGACGAGGCCAAATCCTCTTGAGAATCCCAGAGAATCCTCTCTTAAATTCTTCTTTCAGTTCTTTTGCTCTTCCAGGATCTCCGTTACCTAACGCAATAAGCAGACTCTTTCGAATATCACCGGGTAGTGAGAGATTCGCGTTGATGGTACCATTCTCTATGTCGAATAGGATCTCTCTCCAACAGTTCTTTAATTGCTCCATTAAATTCTCCAGAAAGGTTAGAAAGGTCATCTGAATCACCCCAAGATCCCTTTCTAGTAGTCCGAATAGTAGATGAATATAGTTTGCCTCGTAGATGGTTTGCAGACGGAGACCTGGTCCTGGTGTTGTGAATAGTCCTAGAAACACATCTGGTATAGCCGGAAGGGTTGCTATGGTTTCCACTCGGGCACCACTTGTAGTCTTGCTCACATGAGGTTGAACGTAGAGATAGAGTCGCCTTTGAAATAGTCCTAAAGACGGAGCGTTCTCACGCAACGAAATATCGGAGACAGCTCCAAGAGTCTCAAATATGGCCAGCTTGTTGACATAAGGGATGTGTTTAGATTTGCCAGTTGTTCCTGTTGTCCGCGCGTAGGACGTTGGGGTTTGTCTGGTAAGGACATTCTTTTCTCCATCCATCATCCTATCGACATAAGATCGATAGTGTTCATATGTTGTCAAGGGATGGGCCCTACGGAATTCATCAAGGGAATGGATGTCACGAAGGTTGAAACGTTTACCGTATTCAGTGTCGCCATTCTCCTTGATGATCTTCTGAAGCAGTTTTTCTTGGAATTTACGCGGTGTCTTCCAGGCTTCTATGGCGCGCTTGAAGCTAGAGGGTCCAGTCAACTTCATAATAGCTATCACAAGGAGATTGCCATTGAAACCAAGAAAGGATTGGTGAGAAGATGGCCGATGGCTTAAAGCCCAGAAATAGATTAATGAGACTCCCATGGACAAGGATCCACCAGTACCTGTTTGATTGAATGATCGCGTACATCATTAGTGCTAAGGAATATGAAATGACGGACTTCCTAAGCTAATTTATTATTATAATTATTGCTATTGATTACAAAACAGGCTTAAACTAAAATGAATAGTATTTTCTAAAAATGCAAGCTGTACTTGTTGTTGAAAATGATATATCAGAGAGAGAGAGAGAGAGAGAGAGAGAATATAACTGTGCACAACATGCTAATCGACTGCTAGTCTATATGCATGGCTATCTGAAAGTTTTGTATGTATTTATTTATTTATGTTTTATTTATTAAAATTAATAAAACAGTGGAGCTAGTCCGATTCAGTTAAAAGAAACTGCCCTCCACATGATACAAACAAAAAAATAAAATAAAAGAACCAAACATGAATTAAAACATCAATATAATTCAATATATAAAAAAAAACATGGAGCGCACGTGGGATGCAAGGCGAGACCATGCCCGCTCCACCCCCAGTAGCCAGATTGTAAGTTTTTTCTATTTTATAAAGTATGTTAGAGAACTGTTTACATATTTCCTTGAAATTGTTTAGTCACTTGCAATTTGGACGGACAATGGCAACTTATGAAAAAACAAATTTCCGGTGAATGAAAGGGATCATTTTTTGTATTCTGTTTTAAATTAAGGTATGATATTTGTAAACGGTTTTGGGTGGTATGGCGAGTATCATAAAAAAAATGGGTCGCATAACAGACAATGGTTTCAGGTATTGTGGTGGATAATCATTCCAAATCTTATGGACTAACAGACACTAAAAAACCATGCAAGCCGATAAATGCACTGTGCGCTGATAAGACTGCCGGAGCTAAAGCTAGGGTAATAAAGTCCAAAGCTCTTTGGAAGCGCATAGAGATGTTATTTCATGACGTATTATGCGCTATACAAGAACTGAACTATTATTATTATTATTACAAGCAGCATCTAAGAAATTTTTGATATTTAATTATTTCTTCAACAGATTGCCAATTTTAGGGTAGTTATTTAAGTTCATTGTGAAGTTGAATAATCTGTATTAAAAACCAAACGAGCATATCTATTCTTTAATTTCTGAAACCGAGTTATATTAATTTCCCCATACTGTACAACAATAATCTGATATCAATGCAAAATATAACTGTTTCAATTGTTTGTTTTGGGTCAAATGTTTGGTTCTTATAATATAAACGATGGAACGTGAGACTTTACTAGAAATAAACTGAATATGTAATGTCCAATTTAATTGGACATTGAATTGGACCCGCTGCCTGGCTATTACGTGAATTTAGTCGTCATTAATCCAAGGTACCTCTGTTTGTTTCCGGCGAACCATGACATGCGTGTTTATCACTTACTCCCTGAATCGCGGCTTTAAAGTTCTGCCAAAGATGACCAACATCCTTGTCAGATTCATATATTCAGACCAGACTATTTCATTTAAATCTTCCTTAACATTTTGTTTGTCAAAAGTTCCAAATGTTCGAAACCTGCTTATTTGAGATTTTAGTAATGACATTTACCAATTTATTACCAAGTAAACCAAAGAGTGACCACTGATTCCAATGGTATGAACCCCTGATTTGAAACAAGTTATTGCATCAGAAACCAGCATTAAATCAATTAATGTTTTACTATTGGGGGAAATACGGGTATAGTCATTGATCATTTGACGTATATACTGACATTAATACGCAATTCATTTATTCTATCAGATAAACGGTTGCTTGTCATCATATTACAATTTAAGTCACCCAAAATAATAATGTAATATGTGACAGAAAATATCTTGTTCAAATATATTAAAGAAAAGAGTTGCATCACTGGATGGTTTTCTATATAATACTCCCACAAAATAGGAGCTGCTTTGGTGACTTTTTATTTCTAACCACAGTTCAGTCTCGTCACATTCCAAATCTTCCCTTCTTAAGAAAGATATTTTTTTTCTTTATGTAGCAACCCATTCCTCCTCCAACTGACCCTCTATGTTTACCTACTAATTTATATCCAGGCACACAACCAGCGCTCAAAATACACGGGGGCGGTGGGCGATTCGCCCCCGTGAGCTACAAAATCGCCCCCGTCAGGTTGCTCACGGGGGCGATTGCAAAATTAGAAATCGCCCCGGTGGAATTATAAAATAAAGATAATCTTTTCTGTTATAACTTTATCATAATATTGAGTTTCAATTTTCAAACCTTAAACCAATGAAATGGAACTAAGATTAGCGTGCAAGATTTCTCGTTTTATGAGTAGGCCTATTATTATCGATTCAGCTCGCAGTGCATGCAGTGCCGCCGTCAGGAGTGGTTATAGGCCTACTGCGCCGTTAGTAGCGGTGCGTGTGCACGCTGCCGCGCCATTTCTGCTGGAGCTGGAGGCGATCGAGCAAGGGCAGAAACATGGTCATGGCCTGGAGAAGTTTTTCGTTGTCAGCAAATAATGAACCTCGACCAGTAAATCAATATTAGGGACTTTTAGATTTGCACGATGAGAGCGTGGAGGCACTGCCAGTGCTTAAAAGGACGTAACACGTCCACGTCCACGTCCACGCAAATCTAAAAGTCCCCTTTGAGGAGAAGAGGAAGACCAAAATGTCGTGGAATGATATGGTAACATGGGCAGATCTACGGCGGGGGGGGGGGGGGGGGTTAACCCCCTCCTCCCACCCCCCGGCCCCCTTGGGCTGCCAAGTGAAAATGTGATATTAAAGCGGGGGGGGGGGGGGGGGATTCTGGAGAGGAGGACTACTAATCTATTTTATTTTTTTCAGGGGGCGGGGGGAAGTGAAGCGCCGTTTTAGCATGACTTTCTTTTTAACTCCTACTTTCACCTATCTCAGATAACCCTAAGTTTTTGGTTGCTGCTTTATATGGAGTTGATAATGCATGATTAAAATAAAGAGAGAGAGAGAGAACCACCATCATTTTGCAATGGTTCAGAGTTCATGTAATGTACATTTGAAACCATTTCTTAGCGTCTCAACTATAAAAAAATAGCAAAACTATTTTTGAGGAAAAGCATTATACTGAATAAAATAAAAAATAATAGCTTTATATTGGATCATACTAATATAATATAATAATAATAACTTTACTTATATAGCGCTTTTCATAAAACATTTATATCAAAGCGCTTTACAATATTGATACAATTAAAACTTAACAGAGTAATGACAAGAAAACAAATGAATGAAAGTGAAATTATGAAACATAAGATAACAAGGTAAGGTAACAATATAAGAACTAAGTAACAATTTAAGAACTAGGTAACAATTTAAAAGCTAGGTAGAATATGCATTTTCCATTGATACGGGCTAAAGAAAATGTGGTATTTGTATAGAGGTATTCCAAAATGACATTCTGATAATCAACATTTGTTCTGGTATCATTATGTATATACGCATAATACAACCGATTTTTATGATTTCTTAACGTGACATAGCTTCTTCTCCCTCTGCAAACAAAACAAAAAACAAGGTTATTTAATAAAAGGACCATGCGACAAATAATCATTGTGATTCAAATCTTCTTTGCAAAAACGACTTTTACAAATCTCAGCCATGCAATTCTGCCACTGTGCTGTAAGATCACTTTGAGATTAGGAGAAGTGTATTATGTAATGGGTATTTTAAATTGAACGGAACGTCTCAACTCAGTAAGCATGGCTGAGATTTGTAAAAGTTGTTTTTACAAAGAAGATTCGGGTGAATAGCAGTGCTTATTCAAACAAATATTTGCATCAATTTGAATCACAATCATTATTTGTCGCTTAATCCCTTTTAATGACCATGTTTTCTTTTTCGTTTGCAAGGGGAGAAGAAGATATGTCACGTTAAAGACATCATAAAGATCAGTGTTGTATGCGTATATATTATATACACAGGCCAGTAACAGCTATGTAGCTTGTAAATTTGTAAGAGGGAAAATGCTGATTGAAATGATAATGATGAAATAGCAAATAATTGAGGAGTATCATAGGTACCAATTCAATGGATATTTGTATAAAAAAGAGCCCCCGTGAGAAGGCTCACGGGGGCTCTTTTTTTCGGGGGAAGAGCCCCCGTGGACAAAAAATTAATTTGAGCCCTGCACACAACTAATTTCATTCATACATATTATGTCATCGTTTAACCATGTTTCGGATAAACTGGACAATTCATATTTATTACTTGTCGAAAAATACTGAACATCGATCACCTTATTCCCTAAGCTTCTGATATTAACATGGGCAATATGATATTCGTCCCTTTTTCATATGGAAATTCACCATTCCTTGTTTCTCCTGTACGTATACTTTTATCATCTTTATCACAATTTGTGTTTTCTGCAGCTGTAAATGACTCATCATTTTCGTTATTAGCATTATCCCAAAATGGTAGTACCTGTAACAAACATTTATGGCATTGCCAATCTACAAAGTCCTCGAGTGGATCGTTATATTTACATAATGGGATTCTGTCAAACTTAATGTGAAGCCATTCTCCACACTGTCTACATACGAGAGCTTTTTGGTTTCGTTTCACTGGCTTACTACAACAAACACATGAATACGTAATCCCCATATCAAAACATGAAAATCAACATTAATTTAAGTAAAGAAAAATATAATACCATTAAGATTTAAAAGTGTTAACAAAAATTCTTTGTAAAAGATGCTAAGAAGCTAATTGGAGAATATTTATAGTGAAATCAAATTAGAGCTGATAAAATCGAATTGAATACGATTCATCAAAGAAAGATTTTTCTATCAAAATCAATACAATAATAACAGTGTCGAAGCTGAAAATTACGACATGAAAGTTCTGCTTATTGGTCAGCTATTTCATAATGAATGTTCTCAGTTCTTACCTAATAGAAGACATGTCCACACTGCATTAGACCAAGCTGAAATCAGAAGATACCAAGCACTTACATGAAGACATAACGCTACCAATAAAACCTGCAAGTGAAGACCCCCAAAGGCCATTTTCACATTCAAAATTATACTATATAAAGCGAGCACTACGGAGAAATTAGTAGTGGGTTGATCGCTCCCTGTAAAACTTGGTCTGGACATGGACCTACTACGAAGGTATGAACAACTGATCAATGATCTCAGATTGCAGCTATTATAGCGGACCAGGGGGTTTCAAGGTCTTTTTGAAGGAGGAGTAACATTTGGCGGGGGAGGGGAAGTGGGTTGTGTTAGTTATTATGAAAAAATAATGAACCTATGAGATCTACTGAAGGCATTATATAATTTAAGGCGTTTAGGGTGATTCTTTTCCTACAAAAAAAACGTCTACAGATAGTTATAAGGCTCATTTATATATTTTTAGAGAACAGATCATATAGGAGAAGAAGCCTTTAAGCGTGGTACAAAGGTCAATGGAGTGGTCGTAATGAGCCAAGTAAATACAGCTATACATACATATATATCTATACAGCCGATACCGTTGAAACCCAAGCGTCTATATTGCGGTTTACTTGACTTCAATTACCACCCCTCCTTGTGTGATATGGACAGGACCCGCGCTACGTTTTTTTCAAAGTGGAGGGGGGAGGGGGGGGGGGGGGCTAAAATATAACAAACACATTTTTAATGTAGCTCATGATGTTATATCAAATTTAAAACAACTACGCCATATTTGTTTAGTATTGGCAATTTTTATTTTGAATTTTTCTCAGCAGTTCTAGCATTTATTGATACTTCACTTGTTTTAAATACGATGCCCCTACATTTCATCATTGATTTCAGGTATTTCTATATGCATTTAGAGTTTCTGCTAGCCGCTAGCGTTTTACGCCCTATAATACATTTTAAAAAATTGTTTGTATTTAGCGAATAAAGTAAAATAATACGGAGCTGAAAAAGAGGAAAGGAATGGAGAGGGTTTTTTAATAAAAGAAAAACTTACAATTTAAATTCTGTTTAATATTATGTTGAGAAACATGAAGCTCATTTTTTTTAGGTTAAGTATTATTCTGAAAAAGCAATGCTTGTTCTCGTTTTGGGGATGAAATAACTGTGTAGTGCGGTAATATCTTACTATTATTATGTGATTGTGATATATTGTAGTCATACACATTGCGAAATTATGAACAATAAATTATATTGTATTTATGTTCGTTTATCAAATGATCAAAAAGTTTTGTTATAATTATGTTTGTATAAACTGTGTTATGTACGAAAAATAATTGGAGTTTTGAGAAACAAAATCAATTATTGCAAAAAAATTATCACAATTTGATATTCAATGTGACTATTCATCAAATAATTTCCATACTTTCAGAGCCTAATCGAATCCAATACAAAATATTATTATACGAAAAGGGATGATACGTTTTATGCTAAGTAGCAATACTCTGGAGTTTAAAAAGTCTTGAACGTGTATTCTAAACTAATAATATATTTTGTCAAAATATTTTTTTTTCTTCATTTGCTTTATCAACAGATGGAAGTTTCCCGTTTCGTTGTCATGGTTTCTTTGTGTTTCAATAATCATTTGGATAATTGTCAGTATACTATTTCATGCATATTGCGCGGTTCTCTTTCTATTTTGACTTTTCATAATATATCCCTTTTTGAAGAAGCAAAGTGAACAAGAGGGGAGAAGGTGACGGAAGTGACTACCCCCTCACAGGTTTTTGAAGTTTTGTTGTATTAAAACATTACATTCTTAAGCAAAACTATAGTGTGACTTCCAAAACACCTCGACACCATCGACGACAGAACTTGACAAAACATATAAACATTTGTTTCGTCATATGTCGCCATTATAACTCATTTATCATGAAATCATCCTTTTAGATGTAATAAACTTCACCTCAGTGAAATATAATACTGCAACCCTAGTTCACTTGTTTGTATTAATTCCTATTGTTATTTGCTTAAACCAAGATAAATTGTCATACAATTTGATCTATAATACTCTGTGGGTCTTTCCACACTTGTTACAATTAGATAAACCATTCAATTCCTTCATCGTATATGAACTGAATAGATTGTGATTAATGTAAAAGTCTACAGGCCTATACCTTCATAATCATAACCTTGACATAACAAATCAAATCATGCACTGCACCAATGTTTCTAGTGCTGCATGGTAGTAATATTGTCTCTCTTTTGTAGAGAGTATGCACACTCATTATAATCCAACTGAGCTACAAACTCCATAATATGCCTCTTATAATTTCATATCGTTCATCTTTACTTTGATAGCTAAACAATACCTAAACGTAAATGCCAACATACGCCTGATTCATTATCAAAGTACATTACACGTACTGACAAGTACATTCAGGCGCGTACGCATGATTTTTTCAAGGGGGGGGGGGGGTTTAACATTTATAAATCGGTCCGAAAATTTCGCAACGACACAGCCAGCCGCAGAATAAGCGGGGGGGGGGGGGGGGGGGGGGTAAGAGGACACTTTTTTTTTTGGGGGGGGGGGTCTCGAAATTTGATATTTGGCTCAGTTGGGGGGGGGGGGGGGTAAGGTCACCTTTTTTAGGTCGCCGTGGGCATAGTTTTTTTTTTCGTTTTTTTTTTCTCATATACGGTTGTCTCATTTACTTCGTTTTATATTTATATATGTATGTATTATGCAAATGAGATAGCAAGAAAAAAAAATCAAAAGGGGGGGGGGGTTAGGTTTTTTCTAGGGGGGTTTACATACATAAAATTACCAAAGGGGGGAGGGGTTAACATTTCCGAAACAGGGAAATTAGCAGCACGCCTAACAGCGCCTCCAAGCGGCCAAATCAGTACTAGCTTCTTATTTATCGCTAGTGACGTCACAGTCTTGCCTAAATCTAACCAAAAGGGCTTTCTACACACGACATATAGTATAAAAACAAGCAAGACTACTTTTTTAACACTTCACTTTTACTTTGCAGGTCATTAGTGCGCAGTCCTAAGGGTCGTAAATATTTAGTAGGTAAATTATATGAAGTAGGGAGCTTGGCATGGATAAGATTTCTATTTCCCACTATTTACACAAGTAAATAGTGGGAAATAGAAATCTTAATATGAAGGATAATATGCGAGGGAGTTTAACGACCGAGCGAGAAGATTTTTGCATTTTCAATTATCTAAATGCTGCATTAAAGGCTATATGAATGGATCTCGTTTTAAAGAAAACTTACACTTATTCTTTAGGGTGAGGATTCCTTTAGTATGCCTTGCTTGAATGCAAAATGGGAGAGGCTTGAAGAATCTTGCTAGGCTAGGCGAGCCCCCATCTAGAACTGCTACAGACTGCATCAACCCAAGCATCAATACATCTCGGCATCTAAAAGGTAATACAAAGTTTTGGGAAATTTTGAAAATTGGTTGGATAGTGATTCTTTACAAAGTTGATATATTGAATGCCCCTGCGGATGTATTATAATCACTAGAAAAATCAGCTCCTAAAACACTTCTGCTTTCGAGTAAAATTGAATATCAAAATTTACCGGTGCTCCCGGTAAATTTTGATAAATTTCAAATAGCGCTTACAGCCATACAGTTGTAGCTGCGGCCATGAACATCTCAGAGTATGTAGTTGTGATATATAATTTCCAAACGGAAATAACCAATCGGTCGATTTTAGTCAAGAAACATTGATTTATGGCTTAATTAATATTTTGACCTTGAGAGGGAGCTATACAACAAAAGGAGTTTATTATTTACCATTCCATAACTTAAGACTCAATTTCAACTGCGACAACGATCCCTCAATATTGTAGGATCGCATATGCTTCCAATACGTTAATTTGAACCAAAATCATGACCCAATACCAAAACTTTGTATTACCTTTAAACAGAGTGTATAAATATATTTGTTGTAATCAATATTCTTTATTTTTAGTGTACTGTGTAAATATCTTATGCCTTGTTATTAGCATATGCGATTGTTGATGATTTACAAAAATTTGGATTCTAAAAACATGTTATTTTAATCCAGAACGTTACCCCTGCAGTATGCACATCGTATGCTCTCTCTCTCTCTCTCTCTCTCTCTCTCTCTCTCTCACTCTCTCCTTTCTTCTCCTCTCCACATCTCCTCTCTTTTTCTTTACTCTTCACATATGCAGCAACATTTTCTATCCTTGCAGTTTTCTCTTTTCTGTTGTGTTAAACGTATATAGTTGTTTCTTTTAAATAAATAGTATTATACATTTCTGTCTTATCTGTCAGTCCCCATTGTTTCTTATGACCTTTCAAGTGTTCATTATTCTTTATACGTGTCGTAACAGTTTTCAAAAAATAATGTTTGTCATTATTTTGAGGGATCCAAATTTTACAATCTCTGCTTTTCAGTGGATCCCTCCATTCTATTATACTGGATATTTATGTTATTTATGTTATATCCGTTTCCTTGTGAAAATCACTGTTCTTTTGGAAATGAAAAATAAAACTGAGACTGAAACTGAAACTGGATCTTGTCTTCTCATTCCATAATTCTCACCCAGCTTGTGAACCAAGTCATGTCTAATTCTGCAATTCAGTGGTTCCTGCTATTACTTCTCTACGGCAAAATCCGACTTCTACTCGGCCGAATCGTCATGCGAGGACCTCGGCATGCATGTGACAAACATCGAGTCGCAGGAAGAACAAGAATTCCTGGTCAAGAACCTCCCCAACAGCGGCGAGGATTGTTGGATAGGGCCATCTGCAGTGACCTGGCTCGACGAGTCAATCCTGATCTAGGACAATTTTGGTTTGTTTCAGGATGTATCCATGGTCCAGGTTCAAGTGCTACGACGACAGCTTTTTCGAGACCATACATTTTATTTGTGAAGTAGAAGGCGGTGAGTGCAAACCCTACAGAGAAGCGGGCGCAGGCAGTTTCACGAAAGCGACATAATTATCTCGTTAAACTCTATGACATCTATACCGATGGTCCACAAAACCGATAGATACAGCACATTGGACCTACAATGTCGGTCTTGTGAGCCTTTGGACAATTTTTGAAAGGGTTCGCTGGATTGACGGCATATATTAAATCAAAACCCCACTATATAGAGCGAAATCTTTCGTTGCTTATTACGTATTTTCCGGGGGGGGGGGGGGTCTCTTTTCTATATCCGACGGATTTCTTTCAGTCAGCTGTCGGTCTTCTGAGATGACCTTGACGATACAGGTACACTTCTGACAACGGCTCTAGCTGAGTCTAGCCCTAGATATTACGTCCCGTCAAATTCCCTTAATGCTCTAAGGATTCACACGGAGAGAATGTTCACCGGCAACACGAGGGCACTCGTTTTCCGCAGGTTCATAATAAGCGAGTTCGTAACGACGTCAACGTGTCATAGGTTAAATGAACATATCTCCAAAGCTTACTTTCCCGTTCACTCCCACGCTCTGTGTAATGTACATAGTGATACGTGAAAATGTGTGCGTGCGTTCGTCCTTAACTGTTAAGTGCATGTTTTACCGGCTGTTCGCCGTGCTTTTTATCTTTTTATTCATCAAAAATTCCTACAAGAGTGGTTGCAATTGATTAGGAAGGCTTCTTTGATAGATGATATACGTTTGTGGACCGTCAACTCATCAATTTTATCATAGAGGGGGACTCAGATCACGAGGAGTATATTTCTCTTGGCGTAAGTCCCCTCCTATTAAAGGGAAATTTGATGATCTTAACACGCAAGGGGGACTTGCACCACGAGAAAAATAAAGACAGTTTCTTTAGTGTTTTTTAATCACATTCTTTTTATTATATTTTCTAAAATTATTTATTAGTATTTACTATTGTTTTATTTCTACAGGTTGGTCTAACTTCAAGTCCATTTCTGGAACTGCTCTCCTAGAGAGCTCTGCATTCACATAAGAACATGTACAATATAAACATGAATTCAAAACACAATTATATACATAGGTAAAAATGTACATGGCATATACATTAATTCAACTAAAATTTATATCAATAACAAAAAGGGGAAGAAAAAATATTAAGTATAGGTAACATAAAAACCCACATTAACAATTATTAGAAAACAATACAACCATCATGAACAAAATGAAATGTGATTAATAAAGGTCAAATTAACGTAAAAATATATTTACAAGAGAAAGTGAAAAGTTTGAACATACTTTTTAAAACTTTACAAAGACCTACAGTTTTGGATATCACAGCTAAATTTGCTGTATAATTTAGCCCCTAAAATCGCTTAGGTTGTAATGTTAGAATTAATTCTAAATTATGGAATCAATAATGGACTGTTTAGAGCATAACGAGTATAATATAATACCGGTCATTTACTAATACATGGATTTAGAAATGGTGGTGATAGGTCGTTGATGATTTTAAAAATCAAGATGCATTTTTTATATTTTATTCTATCCTCTACTGACTGCCGATTCAATTTACCCATTAAAAAGTAGTTCGTCTTTTCAATCTGAAACGTGTTCTTTGTTAAAATACCTAATTTGTTTAGTGGTAAATAACTGAATTATGTATTGTGAATATGTTTTGATTTTTGTTGTTGTTGTAATGTGCTTATGTATTTACCACTTTCCTACAGGGCTCCTTTGAAAAGCAGGACTTGCGGCTCTGAAGGGACTACCCTGTATTTTAAAGAAGACTGAATAAATAAATCAATCAATACACCAATGCGTCTAATCTCTATTATGTGTGAGAGGAAGAGAACTGACACAGTTTCGCTAAAAAAAAACCATACAGTGAAAGGCACTGCACACAAATATGTCAATATTTGTTGTGTTATATATTGTATTACTGTATGGTTTATATATTTCATTTAATTTGTGGATATTTGAGTGGAAAATAAATAAAATAAAATAAAATCGAATCAAATCAAATCAAATATTGATTACATAGAGTGGTGAAGTGTGACGTCATCAAAAATCTATTTTTTGAATTTCTCAATTTTTTCTTCATATTCCGAAAGAACATCAAAAATAATGTCCAAATGTCGAAAACCAATTAAATATGTTAAGTATTGGCTGAGATATGACCATCTGAATAAATATACTCCCCATAGGAACTCAGTGTTATATGCTCTGGCTCCTAATGGTTAGGAGCCAGAGCATATAACACTGAGTTCCCATAGGACATATATTCATTCAGATGGTCATATCTCAGCCAATACTTAACATATTCAATTGGTTTTCGACATTTGGACATTATTTTTGATGTTCTTTCGGAATATGAAGAAAAAATTGAGAAATTCTAAAAATAGATTTTTATGACGTCACAGCTTCGGTACTCTATACACATGCAGAAGGAATCTATCGGTAGTCACATTTGGCTATGTAGAGAATGAGAAAGCTCACAATTGTTCTTTTGTTCACTTTTAAAAGACATAACCTTCCCTTTAAGATACATGCAACCACACGATAAAGACTGAATAGAATAAATTGACGGAAACGTGAAAATTCATCTACTTCGTTTAAATGTTTGATTATTCTGATATTATAAAACAGACAAACGGCAAATCCATAATGATGACTACCGTTACGACAACGGCTATATTCTTTGAGCTTGAACAGACCGCAAAATCATATTCATAGAGGTCGAATAGAAACTGTTTCGAACGCCGTGTACGGGTTTGACGAACCACTCAATCAGCATTTCGATCATGGGCGCGATCTAGAATTTGGTCTTCATCGCTTGGGATAATAAGAGCAATGCGACAAAGAGGACGAACATGACACCAACGACGATTGAGATAATGACGATGAAGGTCATGGAACCTTCTTTAACTTGTTCTGTAAGAAACATAAACAAAATAGTAAGTTACAGAAATATACGAGAAAAAGTAAGAGAATGCACAAAGATACACAAGATTTGTCGACGTTTACTTCCAGTGGCTTCCCTTGATGTCGGTAAATACCCCCCCCCCCTCCTTCACATGGTTGAAGAGGGCTTGCTTTGGGCATCATTGTGACTCCATGTACCCAACCACTACACCCATCACTTCACCCACACCCCAGGCTGGTCCATTTAATACATTCAGATAAGAAAGAAACACACTTCAAATATCTAAAACAGTGTGAAGCCCCCCCCCCCCTCCATTCAAAGGTTTATGCATACACACAAGCACGCATACACACAAGCACGCATACACACACACACACGCACACACGCACCACCAAACACACACACACACACGCGCGCGCGCCCATTACTCAACAACGATTTGTCGTGAGTCTATGGCACTCTGGCTTCCTTGGGCAAGCCAGGTGTATAACACCCCGCCCTTGCATGAGTCTGCATGCCCCCTCCCCCATTTAAACAAATATATTACTGCATACCCCAGTGCCTCTTAACTTAAAATAGAAGACGCTCCTGTATATTTTACCATTCTCACACACCCTTCCCGGGCCCGCACCAGTAGGTGAGATATCTGTGTAGCCCGGAGGACAAGCGCAGGAGAAAGTTCCAGGCTCGTCGGTGCAAGCCGCCACTGGGGAGCAGTCATTCAGCTTGGCGGAGATGCATTCATTCTGGTCTGAGAGGGAGAGAGAGGGTGGTGATAGAGAGAAAGGGAGGGTGCGAGAACGACAAAGAAAGAGAGTGGAAGATCGAGAATGTGAGAAACAGACAGAGAGGAGCAAATATTTTAATTAATCACCAAACAATTAAAATATAGTCACAAGTTGCTTAATGTTGACTTAGAGCACATGATAACCCTGTATTATTTCTTTGTAGAATTAATATGTGTTTGAAACTCATGTTTTCAATATTATTTATCAACATGGAACCCCTGATATACAGAGCGCATTGGAGATGATTGGTATAGAGATATCGACTGCTTTGAGAGGCCTGGCTGTTTTATATGCTCAAGGGAACGCGCGCATCTCCTGCAATGAGATGTGGGTGTAAGACAGTGCCAATGCCTTTCTCTTTGATTAGTAGGGTTAATTATAATGCCTGTTACGCCCACCGCACACCACACAACCGTCCTCCAATCAAATAAATGCACTTCAATTGTATTTGTATTAGATTGGAAATCTAGGCAAAAATCATCTTCCTTATTTAACTTCTAAATATTGATAAGAATACTTACAACCTGAATTCAGTATATTAAGAATCGTCTAAAAATCGTAGGCAATCGCACTACTGGTCTAACGTCACAACGATTTGGAGCCGATTGAGCATTTTCCAAGCAATCATGAAAACCCACTAAATTTCGATTTTCCCAATCATATGACTATTTAGATCCTAGATTTCATATGTTAGAATGTTCGTATAAAGTACTATTGCAAATTCTCAAAAAAAATCGGATCGTACTTAGATCGTTTAGTTTAAGACCTACTTTAATTTACGCTCCACTTGCTTCGCTCGCTTTGCCTGATCGTAAATACTTTAGCCCCCCCCCCCACCTCACTTTGAAAAACGTTCCACGGGGTTTGCATGTAACATGTACGAGTGGAGGGTGATGCCGATTTTGTTCTGCCTCCGAAACGTTTTTGCTCATTAAGCCACTGCTCCCTTGTTCCTCGCATTTCGTCCCCCCCCCCCCGGACATGAACAGAAATCACCGCCCCTGTCCTATAGGCACCTCTCTTGCAGTAGCCTATAAGCCTTAGTTCTGGCGATAGTGGGAAATTATTATTGGTTATCACAGCCTACCTGCACATAATCTTCCAGAGCTCCCAGTAGAGTCTTCATATCCCGAGAGACAAACACAGTTATATCCACCGACTTTGTTCGTGCATCGGGCGAACGGAGAGCATTCATTTAAGGATGAATGACTGCATTCGTCGATATCTAAATGTATAAAGAACGTGGTCACAAAGACTGTCAAAACTCAACTAAAGTTGTTTCAATAGGTTGTGGATTACCTTCTTAGAATAATAATATGTCTATTTATATAGCGCAACTACTATCTGAATAAACTCTGCCGACATTGATACAAAGTATCATAATATTACCCCGGCTGTAGCTGAGTCGTCATGAAAAGGCGCTAAAGCATTCAAGGAAAGTCATCCTACTGGGTACCCATTTACTTCTCCTGGGTGGAGAGTTACAAATGTGGATTAATATCTTTCCAAAGGACATTAGCTCTAAGACTGGGCTCGCGAACCATGTGATCCACAGTCCGGTGCTGTATCCACTACACCAGGACACCTCTACTACGTGGAATAAAAATTACGGTACATAATATAAATGATAAAACAATTATAAAATACGCAGAGCATATGTTTGGAGAAATGGCAAACGGGTAAGGCCTATCCAATGTCAATCCCAGCGGGAATGGAGTAGAAAATATAAATTTAGTATCAAGCAAAAACAGAAATGACAAACAAAACAATGTAGATAGTCAGTAGAGATATATCTTTAGCTAAGTTAGCGTCTGAATCTTTAAATCGGCATCATTATCTTACCAATACAGACCGTTCCTTGCCCATCTGTCGGATCCCCTTGATCTCCAAAGCCAGGCAGACAGGAGCACTGGTAGGAACCAATCGTGTTGTTGCAAGTAGAATAGACAGAGCAAGCGGAGTATTCCATTTCATCGCATTCATCCAAATCTGAGACAGAAAGATGGGTTTTCTATATGTCATTTGTTCGTTTATTAAATAACTCTTTAAAAACACAATCACAAAAAAACATACGAAATATCAACCTCAGGCAATTTCATTACAATGACGTATTGCCTAGTCCGGACATAACTTCTAAAGGCCAAACAATAAGGTATATTAAAAAAGTTACCCTTGAATTGATTTGTACAACAATCATGGAAAAAAGGTCTACGTAGTGTAAAAGTAGGACAAATATTAGGACCTTCATCAATGAACCCGTTTTCATTATCTTCAGGTTTCATTCTCTCAATTCTGCTTTAGTTCCTAACTAATAATATACGTATCTAAGAAATAATGCCCCAAAAGGGAAGAATATCGATCGTGAATTCGAACCCGGAACCTTCGATTTCCAAACTCGCTATCCACAGAGCCATGGCCCATCGCATACCTTGAACATCGATAGAGCTAACATCCACGGTGTAAGATGTGTATCCAGACGACAGATCTTCGGCGGCAAAAATATAAGAATCCGTCATAAGATCATAAATCATGACGTCATCCGGTGTACTGCCTGCATCGAGAACGATGTCCATCTCTACTCCGAGACTCCCATTGAAGGACTTGATTGCGACACTGAATACTGAGTCAACGAAGATCTGCCATCTTGATAACCGGTGAAAAATCTGAAGGAAGTAAGCGGGCAAATAATGAGCATTCCATTCATGGCATTTGTAATAGTAAACATTAGGTTTGATTTTTTCCCTCGTCTTTATAATTATGACCAATTCGTGAAAAATAGGAAAATAATCAGCATTTGTAACATTTTTCATAGTACCATCAGAAATTAATTTGTCTTTCTCCATGATTGTTGTTAAAGTAGTATCCCGAGCAGAATTAGAACTCGGCTGTGCTACGGCGATCCGGTCTGGCATAAAATCTTTGAGTAACCGGTTTTACCATACTCATTTTCCCCCAATAGACTGTAGTGTTATAAAAACCGTTAGGAAAACGAAAAATTAATTATTGATTTCCAGTCACAGATATCTTGATAATCAGACAGGCGATCGGCTTGTAAAAGCCATGGGATTCCTGACTGACCTTAACGTTATAATTATGATTGCAGCATGAGCTAAATCCAGGATTTCATTTCAGAATCTCAGTCAATGTTACCGAGTAACTTTGAATGCCGACTAAACGAATATTCAAATAGCATATTTAATTTCAATGGTTAACAGCATTTACATGCCTGGTAAGCAGTAAATAAAACTGCATATATCTTTGAACACTTTACTTCCACCTTTCCAAAAATAATGCATAATACCATAAATGCAGCGTTTGGAAGTGGCGGATTTCTTCCCTGTTTGAGCTATGTTATGTAATTTAACTGTGTGTATCTGTAGTGGTGGTTATTTAACCTGACTGCTAAGAAAGCATAATGCTTGTTAGTAAGCAACCAGAGGACCAACGGCTTTAGGTCCACTCCGAAAGACTTGGTAAATAGGAGTAATGCCTTACCAAATGTCACAAGCGCATCGCCTTGGCTTTGAATCCGGGTCACCGGATTACGAAACCACTGCTCTACCAACTGAGCTATGTGTTAGTCTCTTGATTGATTGAATGATTTTTTAAATATTTTTGAAGTAAATTGTCGTAAGATGGACGTTTTCGTACCGCATACTCTAGCTCTCCTCTGATTATTTCATCACTAGATTTGAAAGTGTCAGGGTATATTGCAAGTGACCCGTTGATCTTCGTAACTTGAAACCACAATTCGAACCGTCTCGGAACTGAAGAAAAAAAGATTATTAATTGCAATATATTATAAGTAACAATAAGTAACATGAACAGCGACACCAACAACAACACAAAATAATAATAATAATGATAATCACAAAAATCATAATAATCATAATCGTATAATAAAGATAATAATACTAATGTAAAGTTTACCCATGAAGCCTGTCATGGCAAACCTTCAACTAAGAAATGAGGCATGCAAAAGGTCTATTGAATGACCCTTTCTTTTTTTCAATGACACCTTGGCCGACTTTCTGAGAATCCTAAATTTCAACAATATCATTTGTTTATTTGTATGCGTTGGTGTGGTTATTCTCACACCTATGTAGTGATTATTGTGTTCTAATAGCAAAACAGAGTAGCTATATAATTCCAACAGGCATTATATAATTGTCTAACTTTTCAAATGAAGTTGTATTAAGTTCGTGTGATAATACTTACTTTCACAACCTTCTTCTGTTCTGATCCGACCGCGTCCACAGCTGCACAGCCCATCTTTGCAAACCTCATTCTGTGCACATTGGTCTAATCTGGAACAAATGGTTTTACCTGCGAGAAGAAAAGAAAAGAAGTTCCAGTTTCTTTTCTTCGAGTCAATGGACTATTAATATTTTGGACTAATAAGGTCTATTATAGTTCGTTTAAGACCTTGGTATAACTACTACCTGATGGCTCTGTATTAATCTTAATAATTTCTTACGCATTAGAGGAATCAACCTGCCTGGTATCCGTTCACTTAACCTCGGCGAAGAGTGACAAATATGGATTAATGTATTGCTAGAGAATATAAGTGCCTTTGCAGGGATTCGAACCCCGTATTGTAAGCCACATAGTCCGGTGATTTATCCTCTGGCCACGACACTCCCATCGCTAGTCTTCGCATGCATCAATGAATCAAACCTTGGTTTTTTCTGCTCTCTTTAACCTACTGTAATCGCAGTGGCGCCCTGCATATTCTGCGGTGCATGTACAGAAATAGCCCGTTATTATGTCCGAGCAAGTCGCTCCATAGTTGCAAGGGTCACTGTCACATTCGTTGATATCTGTGGGGTGATAGGACAGTTCATCATGTCACAAAGGTTTATCAAATATTTACTTGTTTTTATGCAATTATACCTTTTAATTTATGAAGAAGAATGTATAAATGTAAATTTGACATGTTATTTTTTAACAAATCACGTGATAATTATATCACACAAAGTGAAAAAAAAGTTTTTTATTAGGGATATGGTTCATTCCATTACACTGTGAAGAAATAAAGTACTGTCTGCAAGCGAGAAAAAAAAGGTTGATGATGCAGCCCTAAGAGTTGGTGTATACAGTTAGTTCTGGAATGATCAAAATAGCATTATAAATTGACCCAGTCTTGTTGTTATTCTCAATTACTCATGCAAAAATATATAAATGGAATTACACAAATATGTGGCATGAAAGTTTTTTCCAAGCACTTACGCTTTTTCTTGCAATATTTTGAATATGAGGGGATTAGAAGAGCAATCTTTTTGAAACATTTTTCTATGATATTCTTTCACTCAACTGAAAAAAGAATGAACAAGTTCGCAAATTCTTTTTCACCTTTCCCAATATCAACCTTCTCTTTAATCATCCAAGTTGAAAAAGTCATTTACATCAGCAAGGCTCTTTCGATCTCTACGGATCACATTTAACTCTTCCTCACGATGTAAAGTAGGCATATAACAATTGCCATTAAAAAAAAACTATGTTATCATAGGAGAACTTAATGTAATTCGTCGAATAGTCTCAAACAAATTACTTTTTCTTCGCTGCCTAATATTTATTGCAAATGATGCCCGGCTGTATTTAGACGTGAAACGTTTTAAAATAAAATATCCCCCTTTCCTGTTCTTTTTGACAAATAAACTCAAGTGAAATTAAAGCAGATCAAATCAAATCAAATATTGAGGGTGTAATGCCTGCAAGATAAACTAAATCTTACTCCAGCAAAAATCTTGATAATTTATTTGTTTACTTTTTTCACTAACCTCTGTCACATATTTGTCGCCGATAATCACTGGTTTGTAGTCGATACGCAGGCTATACACAAAAAAGAGTCACAGATGAAAATATTATAGTATTAATGACTGCTTTGAGAGAAATAGTTGTTTTTATACGCTCAAGGGAAGGTTAGAATTGTGCTATTGCCCTGAGGCGTGCCGAGGGCAATAGCCCAATTGCAACATTCCCGAGAGCGTATAAAAACAACTATTTCTCGAATATTAAAGCAGTCATTAATACTTTAATATGCCGAAAAAAAAAGAAAAAAAAAAAAAAAAACTTTTGTCGAAGATGGGATTCGATCTCTTGCGTACCAAAGGTGATATAACGAAAACCACCGCCTTAAACCGCTCGGCTATCGCGCTCTGTTACCATACATAGCAGTTTTTTCTTATATATACATTAAAATGGATTGAAAACGGCTTCGCGTGGTGCAAGCTTCGCGGCTGCTCCATTAAACAGGCACTTCTTTTACTTTTGCAATGCATATTGGCACGAATTTAGATCAAGACTATCGGCAGATGTTGTTTTTTTGTTTTTGGAAGTTTATTTTCGTCTTAATGTCAACAATGCAAGATAAAATTGTCGGTAAGATCGATCGATATTCAATTGTATTGAAATTACCGACCAATTCTTCGCACACGTACGGTATCCTCGATCGCTCAGACCATTTTTTAACATGTAAACCTATGAGGTAACCATGGAGACTGACCTATTTTCCCAATAACCATGGTTATTGGGATTTTGAACTGTTTTTTAACCATGGTTACCGGGAATTTTCGGGAACAGTTAAAGTTTATGAATGCAATTTCGACCAATAAGATTGCTTGATTACTTAAGTGAGGTATATAATAACTAATATGTTCCGAATACCCAATTATCTCTAACAAACGTGTACAAAAAAAATAATGTGATACCAGGAAAACTTACAACACGATTTCAAAGACTTTCAAACTTCAAACTAAAGCACTTTCAATAGCCTAATACATCACGTATTGAAGTGTGGGAAAAAACAATGAAATATAACATAATTCGTTGAAGATTTCTATTAGCATGACCGAATAGTGTATACAGATTGCCCTTACATAAGTTGGTTTTTGAAAGCCTTTCTGATCATCTTTTACTTGTTCTTCATACTTTTCTTCTCAATATTTAAGATATGAAATATATTACAAAATACCTTAGCTAAACCTCCTATCGAATACACAGTCGTATGTTCCCAAATACACATCTTTCTATACTTTGGTGACAGCATCTTTCAACAATTTACATATTTCATCTATAATATCTTTCTTACAAATATTCTAGACTTTGAAAAACCTTTGTCTGTGTTTTATTTTATTGTAAGTGAAATAAACACTTGTATTTAATGTTACACTGTCATGTGACTGCGTCATGACCTGGGTTTGAAATGTTTACATGTTGTTAATACTATTATTTTGAATCAAGAGGAGTCATATACTTGCACGTGAGCATAACCAATGAATTCTCGACTCTCCCGCTTTAAAAATACATTATATTCATGGTTTGTAAGTTGGTACAACAGAAAATTGGTTCAACTTACGAAAATAACAGGGCAATGATCAATGAACATAAACAAACCGCCAACACTAGCTATCTCCGTCTCGTTGAAGCCGGGAAGAGAATCAAAATACTGAAGTAGAATCAAATAATTTAGGAAAAAAAAGAAACGTTAAGATCAATCCTTTTTGCAGTTTCAAATGTATTTTTGTTCGCATGATGGATGGGTCATAAGTAAGTCTTATACTGGTACAATATATAATATTATGTTCTGATATTCAATATCATAAAATGATATGAGAGAAATCAAATCGTTATCCTCTGTTACTTGCCTCGATCACCAATAATGATTTCATTTATTGGAATAATGCATTACCATCTTCTTTATCTGTTTTCATTTTACGCCAATGATGGACAATCAAAGATATAGTGTAATCATGTACAAATATTAAAACAATGTTAATAATAGCAGTGATAATAACAATATTAATACAAAAATAGTATTAATGATAATACTGCTACTAATACTAAACAAATAATCGGATCTTATTTTTCCTCGGTAGCCACATCAATATTAATACTGTTCTTTCTCAACGATTGCCAGGTACCCATTTACACCTGTGTGGATAGTTGAAATATAGAATAACGTCTTGCCAAATGACGTTAGTGCCTGGCTGGGTTCCGAACACTCAACACATCATAACATTAAAATTGTCTTCGACATTGAACTGTCGATCTTTGTCGGCACCTGATATTGATCCGGCAGTGGTTCATCGAGTTTTTTGTTAGTACAGACGGCAGCATTGCCTTCCATACAGAGTAGTTCACTGGGGTTCTCACAGTACGGGATTAGGGACAGCCCTCTTCATGACAGACCGCGAAAAGGAATGTAAAAAGAAATCAAATTATTAGCAATAAAAAATATTAAAAAAATAAAACAAGAAATGTTTAATAGATTATAATGGCCTAGAATCATATTTTGAAGTAATTTTAGTCAGTTCCTCAGTTTTGTCACAATAAAATAATACTAATTAAAATGTATTTTGGATTGAGTACACACGATAATTAAATTGCTTTGATTTGCTCTTAGTAACGTTTAAATATATAACTAGGTTAAATTGGAATTCAGTATACGAAGAATCCCGATCGAAAAATCAAAGCTGACTGGTTGGCATAGTTATACCTCTTTATTTGAATTGAATTGAATTGAATTTATGTATCAAATTTTATAGTTAGTATGAAATTATACGCCATATTGTTGTGTATCGATATGTTTTTCAATATTACCCACAAAAGACCACATTACGTTTAAAAATTAATATTTATCAGTCGCTTCTTGTTCTTTCTTTGTTTCCTACTCGAGTTTATTCACCCGTTTTTTCACCTGTTTCTCTGAGTGTCCATCCACCATTTACAACTCTTGTTGACGAAGCCACACCCGAGGTCACGACCCCAAGTAAATGGGTCAGCGAGGTCATAGTTCACTTTATACCATCCGGTATCTTCGAGGAATGCCAAAGTGAAACGAGAGAATTTTCGCCCCTTAGTGAAAGCCGGCCCCATTGACTCGGTCTAACAAACAAAAGGTTAAAAATTGAGTGCTATATTACTGTAGCCTTAACCTTTTATCATTAAGCTGATGAGGTTGGGTATAAGTTACCTAAACGACCCAGATACACCAGAACAAAGGTGCCCATACAGGTGTTGACACATGAAGGTGGCAGAACATAGGGATGTTTTAACCTCTATTACGTCTATGTTTTAACCTAGTGGTATCGGAAACATACGGGTGTCAGCAAATAAGGGTGTTGGCGTTGGAACATAAGATTGTCGAACATAAGGGTATTGCAACACCCCAATAAACAGAACACTAAAAAGTAACCTCTTTTGGGAGTGTATTTTAAGTGATTTTAAAGTATAGTGCCTTTTGAACTAGATTTAAACGTTATCGACACGTGCTTTCATTTAAACAAAAAAGGTATTCCTGTTCACGTTTTCATCTAACCTAAAAACCACCAGTTTATCACGCGACTGGAGTAACGTGATTCCACTTACCTCTGTAAATAAAGTGTTTATGACCAAATAACCACTTGACCAAGCAACGAGTTTTTTGTCCGTTAACCGATGGTGGCGATAAATACGTAATTATTTGGTCTTGTAAGCACCTTTATCGATTGGTTTCACATGTTATCCAAGGTTGATGGTAATAATCACGTTACTTACACCGGCTAATCGTCTTATTGTTCTGTCCGTGAATCTCTGGTTATATTAAATTAGTAATTCGGAGGTGTCTTACACACCTCTTTAAATGGTTTCAAAGTTACCATAAATTTCTTGGTTATGATCACGTGGCTCAAGCTGATTACTAATCTGAGCTGTGAATCCGTGATATGTAGGTGTGCAAAATTAGTAATTATTAGGTGTCTTAAAACACATATTTAAATGGTAGTTAAAGTTGTCAGCAGTTCCGCGGTGATAATCTCGTGACTCAAATGGAATATTAATCTAAGCTGGGCATACGTGACTTTTAGGTGTGAAAAATTAGTAATGATTAGGTGTCTTAAAGCACCTATTTAAATGGTAGTCAAAGTTGCCATAAGTTCCGCGGTGATAATCCCGTGAGTCAAACGGATTATTAATCTAAGCTGGGCATACGTGACTTTTAGGTGTGAAAAATTAGTAATTATTAGGTGTCTTAAAACACCTATTTAAATGGTAGTCAACGTTGCCAGCAGTTCCGCGGTGATGATCTCGTGACTCAAACGGATTATTTATATAAGCTGGGTATTCCGTGTTTTCCAGGTGTGTAAATGAGTTATTCTTGGGTGTCTTGATGGTTTCACAGTTACCATTTAAGTTCCGTGGTGATAATACCGTGACTGTTGGCATATTTCTATGTTCACGAGTTGATAACTGACTGTTGGCATATTTTCATTGCACCAGTTGATAACTGGAGTGTGCATATTTCCAGTTGCACCGGTTGATGACTGAGTGTCGGCATATTTCGAGTTGAACCAGCTGACACCAGTTAATTTGCATATTGAAAATGGGGTGCGTGCAGATCTATGTTTTTTAAACAATTTATCTGAATTTACAGCATATTTCTTAATAACTGATGATTTAGTTATATGCAATTCATTTCGAAAATACTACAAATATAAATTACCAGTTATTAGGACATTTCGCTACTTCGTATAAATTACATTTAGTTAAACATGAATAAGGGAAACATTAACTATGAACTAAAATAATTTCAATAAAGTACAAGTATACGAAATTTTTAGATTAATTAAATTACGTAAGTCTACTTATTACCAATGCCTTTACATCGGAAATACAGACGTACCAGTATTGAAGTATTGTTGCTGTACAACTGGTTGGAAGTTAACCAAATGGTTCTAATGGCTCAGCTAGACCAGTTGAAGTATAACTGGCCTGGATCAACTGGATCATTTAGCCCATTTTAATTTCCAGGATTACCAGTTGGCATTAAATGGTTCATCAACTGGACCAGTTGCTGCAACTAGCTTTCTCTTCTGGGATGTTTGCACCCACCCCTCCCCCAACCCCCTCTAACCCCAAACTGCTACCAGCACGCCTGGACGTAATTATGGAAGATCCAAGACACGATGTTCAGAAACGGGATGATTATTATTATTTTAGTTCATTTATTGTGTAACATTTGCGTAATTATTGGGTTAAACGCGGGTTACAGTAACATACTTCCTCTTCGACGTAAATTTCACGTGAATGAAGAACATGATTCATCTCAAGTCAGCCTCAATTTCACGCAGATATTTTGACCAAAACTATCACTAACGCTTCACGTGTTTCTGTGACGCGATAATTTCGTTTATGAAGATGTAATTTCATAACCAAACAAACACGGGAGTATTAGGTTTACAAACCATGGTCTCCAAGGTAGGGATAATCACGTTATTATAATGGTGATATTGCAGTGACAATTGCGTGATTTGGTGTACGTGTGTTTTAAGTTACCTAGTGCAATAAACGTATTAACACATTTACGTAAATGTCAGGTGTTTCAAGAACGTAACTCTCCTCAAGTCGATACCTTGATATTGACGTGATTTTCACGTGATTTTGTTTATTGGGACAGGAGGGAAAGACCACAGAGATGATGGAACATAGAGATATCGGATCGGTGGAATACAGGGGTGTTGGAACATTGGGAAGTCAATTTCAGAAAAAAGGTGACGGGACATTGTAAAATATGCAACAGAAACCCAGGCTGTAACATTTTCAATATTCTTATCTGAATTTAGATTATCATAAATTAATTACATAATTGTGTAGGTGAATAACAAAAATGAGAGGTACACCATTGAAAGACACATCTGAAGAATCCTACCGGCATCAATCGGGCCTCAAAATGACTGAGAGCGCTTCCAGATGGAAACCTTCCATAATCGTCCTCCAGTTCGACTCCCTCAATGGTGTCACATCCGTAGTATTCACGAGCTTCTCTCTACATTGATGAAAACCAATCTATATCTATATCTTTGATCTGAGCAGTATGTGTGCGTGTTTTTCTGTGTATATGTCAATGTGTATATAATACAGTTTATATAAACATGTATATATATATATATATATATATATATATTCATGTGCGTGTGTGTGTGTATACTGCGCAGATCAAAGATAATACTCTTTACACAATCATTGTGAACGAAATTACAATGTCTATAAGTTTTTTTTAAATTGGATGATTATGTAGTAAATAGGAACGAAAATGAGTAATATGGTATTTGAAGTAAATTAATCGTAACAAATTGACGACATCGTGATAAAGAAAAATATATATTTCATAGAGAAGGGCGTCTACTTAATCGTCTATAAACATACAGCCAATCATGATATCTTAGGTACAATAATTATAGGTGCAATTTTTTTCGGATGAAATGGAAATAAAGGATGATGGTTATCATCTCCCCCCCCCCCCCATTCTGGGGTCGGAGGACCACATTCGTGTTCCTTTCTCTCTCTCTCTCTCTGGACTCCTGAAAATGTTTAAAAGGGGGTTATAAAATACCTTTATATCATAGATAAGGGTTGCATTGAGCAGTGTGTCGGATTTAAGGGGGTCTCCACAGAAGAAAAAGCCCGCAAAAGGGGGTTCGATGCTGGCAGTCCTGAGATAGGGGGTGCTTTCACGGGGAGGGAACAAGCATACGCGTACTTGAAATAACACTGAGTGGGGGGGGGGGGGGTGTTGTCTTTTTGATCAGCAGCACCATCATCATGTTTATATTCATAATGATAAATACTTACTATAAGGTTAGGTGTTACCATGATCGTCACATTTCGTTCTATTTGACCCCCACGGATATCCCAATCTAGGGTTTGGGTTCGAGCTACACGGTCACTCCATTGAAGGTATCCGCCACTGTAAAATGAAGGAAACAGTTCAAACGAGGTATATCATAGGTGTTATTTTTAAATGAAGCAATTTTTAAACGCGATAAAAGATGTGTATTTGTTACTCAAAAGCAGCTAGTACAAACACATCCCTGCTGTCTTCTCACGTGACACCAACGGTGATCATCATAATCATCATCATTTAAGACTTGTTCAGCTTTGGATAGGTCTTTTGAATATGTGACATTTCATGCCCAAATGAAAGTCATGTATGTATCTCTGACTGGGATTCATAATTATGAAAGAATGAATGTATTAATTTCTACTCTCTTTTACTGTTTCTTTTCAAAATCCAAAATAAGGTAAAAAAGAACAAGAAGTGAGCGGGGTGGCGCAATCATAAAAACCAAGAGCTTGTTGGGGATGACAAATATTGCATTAATGAGATGGTGGACAATCAACCTGTGCCTTTATATAATATCTCGTATGGCTGCAGGCCACGAGACTAACAGACAGAAGAGACCGAAAGGGTCATTCTGGCGGGCCTTTCTGGAAAGAGTTACGCGAGGGTTCACGAGTCGGTCTCCCAGGCCTTCTGAAAGAACGTATCTGAGGGCTCATAAGACTGACACCGACCTTAAAGGGAAAGTCCACCCCAAAAATAAGTTTGTTTCGATAGAGGCAGAATAATAAGAAAATCAGGTGAGTGAAAGTTTGAGCAAATTCTGAATGAAAATAAGAAAGTTATGAATTATTGAAGTTGTGATCAATCAAACACAAATTGGCAACTCTATGACGTATCATGCGAGCTCAACTTTCATTTGCTCAGTACTAAAAAAATCTAAAATTTTCATTTTCCCTCAAGAAAAATTTCAACCATACATGCACCCTAAATATAATAATTGCAAATATGTTTCTATACTCCCCCTGCAAGGAACAAATATATATTCCGTCATCAATAACGAAGAAAACATGATTTTATGGAATATTATGCACAAAGCAAATGAAGGAGAGCTCGTATAATAAGTCACAGAGTTGCCAATTTGTATTTGATTGATCACAACTTCAATAATTCATAACTTTCTTATTTTCATTCAGAATTTGCTCAAACTTTCACTCACCTGATTTTCTTATTATTCTGCCTCTATCGAAACAAACTTATTTTGGGGGTGGACTTTCCCTTTAAAGGGTGTCAGTTTTCGAAAAGCAGGAAAATGTGCATTCAACAATAACATATGAAGACAAAAACAACAACATCTACAACAACAAAAAGACTGCAACTGCGTATCCTTATTATGCCTCTGCATTATTTCAGTATAGGAAATATAGATGGAATTATTCGTGACATATCACAATTAAAACAAAAATCCTATAAATATATCGGCTCCTGACTATGATCTTGACCTACTAGCCCCACAATTTACCAACAATCTAATTATATCATCTTCCAATGACGATAGATACTATCCCTACTAAAACAAGTAATTTAAAAAATTGACCTCTGTGCCCTTTGGCCTCTGACCTAATAACACAAAGTCTGATCTCACCAAGTTTTGGCCTTTTATCTTTAATGGTTTTTTAAGAGATTTTGCAGGGAAATAAGAGGCTACTAGCTGATATTTGAGAAGTTGACCTCTGTGACCCTGAACCTTACCAAGCTAAAATCTCATATCTCTAGTGGTTCTAGAGATTTTGCGATAACGAGGCTAAAACCTGCAATTTCAGAAATTGACCTCTTTGGTCTTTGACCTTTAAACTCAAACTATAATCAGATCATTTACCTATGTTGATACATGCTATCACCAAGTTTGAGCTTCTTATCTTAAGTCGTTCTTGAGATATCGCGAGAACAAGGCGATATCTAGAATATCCGAAATTGACCTGTGACCTTTGACCTATTAGCCGAAAGTCTAATCAGATCGTCTTCATGTGGTGATACAAATAATCACCAAGGTTGAGTCTCATATCTCGTTTGGTTCTTTAGATATCGCGATAACGAGGCCAATACCTGTAATTTCATAGTGAGCTTTGACCTTTGACGTAGTTAATACTCCAAAATCTAATCAGATTGTCTTACTATGTTAAAACATGCTGTCATTAAACTTCAAGTTCATATCTCAAGTGATTCTTGAGATATCGTGTCAACGAGAATGCAGTACACCCGGAGCTTTCCCATCCGAATAATTTACTACGTGGATAAAGTTTTCAAAATAATGCCATTGTTTCAGGAGAGTTGTCGAAGGGGGTCATATGTCTCCCTTTTCCATTATGCGATGGTATAGCGACTGCTTTTAGAGGCCTGGCTGTTGTATATGCTCAAGGGAACGGAGAGCATATAAAACAGCCATGCCTCGAATATTAAAGCATTCGATATGTCTTTTTTATGCCGAATTGAAACAAAAATCTACCAATAATTCTTACCTTATCCTTTTATTGAGTAAAGATTTGTTAAAACATCACAGAAAATCTTAGAAACTGTCTGTTTATCTTCGCTTGAAAAATGACAGAAAGTTTCAATTGTTTAGGAATCGCAGACAAAAAGTACTGTATAGTGTCCTCGCTCGCACAATTTTTGTTCAAACACGTAAACCAATGGGGATCTGAGCACAATTGATTTATGCGGCCTGTTACCCGGGGCGACGGATATCACTCATGAACCATTGACCATTTGTTTGTCTCTTTCAGGGAATATCCAAAACCACGACAGCAATTTCGACCAATCGGATGTCTAGATTTCTAAAGAGAGGTATATAATGTTCGATATTCTTTTCCCCATTCGACGGGAGGGAATACGTGCCCGCTGGTATCACTTCATATTAAAAGGTGTAGAACATGATCAATAGGGCAGTTCAAAAATGGCCCCCTCTTAGGCATACTTTCGAGAACATCTTCAACAAAATATGACCTTATGCGTAAGATACAGGTACATATTTGGCTTAAAATATGATCTGATATGAGGCTTTTCAGTTCATATTTATAAAGGGACGCTATTTGCCTGCATAAATAAATACTTGCGCACTCATCGGTAGGACCTTTTTTTTGTGAATTGCTCTTTCAACAAAATCCGCGAACAGCCTCAAACCCCCCCCCCCTCCCCCTTTTACGGAATTCCTATCATGTACACACTTACACAAAGTCAACATTATAGTGCCTCTTACTTTAGCTAAGCCACAGACAGAGAAGCTGGCAGACATAATTTGTTTTAATAATACATTTTGAACATTTTTAAAGAACACAGATCTACTTGTTGACCTTACCTGTTCAATTCAGTGGGGAAGCCATCGTCCCCAAGGGGGGTCAAGGGGTCCCCATTTTCATCCCGGTATAAAGCATACAAGACTGGTGAGATACCCTGTAAAATAATAAGAATAAGAAACAATGTTTTAAAGGCCAAGTCCAAGGTATTTGTTCACTTGGCTTAATTTGCATTGGGTCTTCGTGTTAAAGATGAGGTTGAGTTCTGGTCATGCGATTGCAATGTGAAAGAAAACGTGTGGAATGGGTCAGAAAAGGTAGTTCATCTAGGATACAAGTATTGGTGTGTACTGCTAGGTTCTGGAATCATCAAAATGATAAGCAATTTTGGTACAGTAACAAGCACTGTACACAAAAAGATGTATATGGGACTACACGAACATGTGGTGTAAAAATCCGTCCCGATTTGTATGCTATATACATGCCATATTTAGAATATGAAGGCAATTGAAGAGCCATGCTTTTCAGGGAATATTTTTAATCTGATTTTCTTCTACATTTGCATAATAACAATGGTAACGCTAACAAGAACTCAACCTTCTCTTTCATTATCGCGATTTACGAACTTTCGTGAATAACATACACTATGAACATGACTAACAATGAGAGCGGACAAAATATACAGTTCCTCAGGTAGACAAAGGAACATCCCTTCACAGCTATTATGTAAAAAGGTGAATATGCATGTGACACCTGTTCTACACATTTTTACATAATAGCAGGGATGTTCCTTTGTCTACCTGAGGAACTGTATATTTTGTCCGCTCTCATTGTCAGTCATGTTCATAGTGATAACCCCTTATTATCGATACCCTCGGATGAAACTTTTCACAAGGAAACCAATAGGGATCTGAGCACAATTGATTTATGCGGCCAGATAACCATTTGTTCGTCTTTTTCAGGGAATATTCAAAATCACGACTGTAATTTCGACCAATCAGATGGCTAGATTTCTAGAGAGAGGTATACAATGATATTCAAAGATCTGCGTGCGGACTGATTAACATTAGCTGAACAACTACCAGCTGTCATCTTGTTTGTTTCTACACAGATGGCATGGGGTGTAACACAACTTTCTTTGGGCCGTCGAAGGGAGTTATAATTTCCAAAGTGGTTATATTTTCCATGAAGCGCGTATCGTTGAGGGAAAATATATGATCACGAGGGAAAATATCACTCTCTATCTAATTTTACTTACTATTGCATGGTAGATTTCATGTTGTATTAGCACTTGAATATCTTCAGGTTCAAGTATTGTTGTGGCTTGTGGACAGATATTGATGTACCCTCCAATAGGCCTTTGAGTCAGAGAGCAATAAAATAGTAACACATAAATCCTAAATTAGTATGATGAAAATAAAATACCACTGTCGTATCGTCTTCATGCGCTTAGGAAGAAATAAATAACAGGTAAAATTGGTGCTGTAAATGCTCGACTGTTACTCAGTCAAAATCCAAATTAGAGAAGTATGTTTACAAGAAATTTTTAATCTTATAACTAATGCTTCCTTCACATGAAATTGTGCAGGGGTAGCATAAGCAAATAGCTTCTCCCCCGTAAAAAAAAAGTATGAGCAACTAGACATTTAAATATCACCTAATTATTTGCCTCGTAAAAGTTTCATCAACAAATATATGTATAGGCCTATAACATCAGAGAGAGAGAAATAGTAAAGAACTATCTACTTTATAACCCTTCACATACACGGATTTTTCTTACGAGTCCTTACCGGTCGCCCAACTCGTATTCAGTCTCTAGAATCCGCAAATAACTCGCTGGTATCCGTAAATAACTCGTCATAACTCGCAATAACTCACAGACACTCTGAAAGGTCCGTGAAAGGATTGTCCACGGATTGATTTTCCGTAAATAACTCGTAAATAGCTCGTAACAAATCCGCAAATCGCAAACCGCTCGCAACAACAAATAACTGTCCGTTAACTGCTTACAAGAATCTGTAAATGACTCGTAACAATTTTTGTAATGATTTTGTTACGGTTAGTTTACGATTTGTTTACGGATTATTTACGGATTATTACGAGTGCTTACCTGTCGTTTACAATATCATTCAGGGTTGTGTTACGATTGATTAACGGATTGTTACGAGCTATTTCGAGCACTTTACGTGTAGTTACGAGTACTTTACAAATAGATAGTATACTTTACGTATTCTGACGTATTGTTTTAGATTTTGGGAAAAGTATAACAGCTGCAAATCGTAATGAAAATCGTAAGGACTCGTAAATACTCATAACTAACGCGTAACTATGCGTAACAACACATAAACAGGTCGTTCAATGCTCGTAAGTTGTTCGTAGTTATCCGGGACAGCTCATAAAAAATCGCGGAAATTCGCCATAAATACATCGTAATAACTTTTAATAATTCGTAATAAACCGTAAACAGCTCGTAAAAACCAACTCTTAAATCGGTCGTAAAAGTGGCCAAATCGTGAATTTGCGCGATCCGTAGGTTCTGTAATACATATTTGAATAGGATCTAAGTCATTTTAGAAAATAAATCTAATCCAGACACGATGTGAGTTTATTTACGCCTTTAAAAAATGGCATTTCCAATACAAAATTGAGGTCACTTCCTTTATTTTGTACGAATAGACCTGTTATATAATACATTTCAACTCATGCATGTTAATGATGTTCCTCTCCAGAATTCCTAGTTACTAACTATTTGATTAACCTCTGTATTTGGCATTTCTAGATGGAGGCCATCTGGCAATCCTCTGGCGAGTTTTTTTTCAGTTGCTAAGAGAAGCTTTTGTTCAAGAAGTATGCATGCACAGAATACGATGAAAAGGAGAGGGAAAGAAATGGAGAGAGAGAGAGGGATAGGGAGAGAGGGAGAGGGGGGGGGAGGATCCAACTCAAGCCAACAAAGTACGAAGTATGACGTCGTACTGGCCAAGTTGTCAAGGTGGCTGGTTCCTTATAATTTTCTGCTAACCGATGGTGCCGTGGTCACCAGGCCCGAAGCCAGAGTTTGATGTTTGGGGGTGGGGGGGGGGGGGGGGGGAGGCACATACATGTAAATTGATCGACGTCCTGGGGAGGGGTCTAAAAAAGTTCAACCGATCTTGGACATTTTTCGGGGGGCATGTTCCCCCCCCCCCCCCGTAGCTACGTGCCTGGTGATCACACCAGCCCCAATATATACCCTGACTTTGCCCTGCCCGAGCCCGTTGCTTGAGTGAATTCACGTTGAAACGTACGCGCATGCTCTGTTAATTAGAACCGCAGTATCCTGGACGACGAATTAACAAGACGTCAGTACTTGGGTACTATATATTATAACATTCCTACCTATTTAGTGTTAGGTCAATATAACACGAATTAGCAAACCCGGCGACGCCTCCCGAGCACGGACCAACGGAGGTGACATAGAGAACGTAATGAACGTCACTCACGCCTCTCTCGGCGGGTCCTCCTGGTTCGGGCACGCAGTCGTACTCTGTCCCGTTCTCATACCGCTTGCATGTGGAGCACGGCTATAAACATTAAAGGGTTCAATGATAATAATTAAAGTAATTATGAAATTAATAGTAATAAAATAGTATTAGAACAGTAATAACAATAATGATACTACTACTACTACTACTACTACTACTACTTCTTCTTCTTCTGCTACTACTACTACTACTACTACTTCTTCTTCTGCTTCTACTACTTCTACTAATAACGATAACCATATCGAAGAAGAAGAAGAAGAAAAAAAGAAGAAGAATGATAACAATAATAATAATAATAATTTTTTTACGAAGGAAAGCGTCATTAGCTTTGGTGCTGTCCTTCCTGAGGGCCCTGCAATTATTATTACCCCAGCGATTGTCAGGTACCAATTTACACCTCGGTGGAGAGTGGCAAATGTGGATTAATGTCTTTCAAATGATAATGTTGTGCCGGGCTGAGATTTGAACCATCAAACCTTGTATTTAGAGTTCAAGTGAATGAACCACCATACCACGACAAGTACTGAACATTTGAAGTTTTTTTCAGCTTACTTTGTTAAAAGCCACAATATCTAATGCAATCGATAATTTACGTCGCAGGGCCGTTCATTTTCCGATTTTATTAATGTTTGTAATAGTTTTTGTTGTTGTAAGTTTGAACTTGTGCTAAAAGCCATCTTCTAGCTGGATAGGTTTGCGTTTTTCTTTGATTTTTCATGGCTAATAAATATCATACAATAGACGTTAAAAACCTATTCCCGCTGCATATCATTAACAATATCACAGATTTCATTTTAAAGTGCCTTTAATAATAATAGTCGTCGAGTCTTATATAGACCTCATGTCTGGCACATTGCCACTCCTGGCGCTCCATTATCCTTATATCATTACCCCCGCTTTAGCACGGCTGCCATTACAGCGCTCGAGCATTGTTAATAGAGTTTAGTTGGAGTTTGGCAAATTTAGAGTACGGTAATCAATACGAGTAATGTATTGCCAGAGGACAGTAGTAGGATTCAAGTCCCCGACCTTGTGCTTCACAGTCCGGAGACTTATCCACTGGACCACAACACAAACGATTGAGGCGCATGGTCGGAATATTATTACGATATCACCGGAGTAAGAGCACGACATTTGTCAGCTGTTATTTCTGGTATGAACACCGACTTTCCAAGTTCTAAAAATATGCGAGCGTACAACTTTGGCGAGGAAGTAAACCGACGGTTCTAGGTCACCTACCCCGTGGACAACCACCCCCAGATAACCACCCTAGGTTAATCACCGTCTAGGCAAACTACCCCGAGGACAACTAACCCCTAGGGCAACCACCCCCTAGGATAACTACCCATGGACAACCACCCCCTGTGGCGACCACCCTCTAGGACAACTACCCCTAGGACGACTACACCCCGGACAAATACCCCCTAAGGGCAACCACCCTCTAGGACGACTACCCCCCCCCCCCCGGAAAACGACCCCCTGAAAACTACCCCAGATAACTAACCCCTGTGACAACCATCCTCTAGGAAGACAACTACCCCCGGACAACTATCCTAGGGGTAGTTGTCCGGGGGTAGTTTTCCTAGGGATATTTGTTTGTATTATAGCTACGTACTTTATCCTCGTAAAGACACTCTTTCGTTTTAAACGAATGAGGATTTATTTGTATCCCTATCTGTAAAGGCCGTACGGGTCGCCGTTGGATTATAACGCGGAATTATAACTGTTTTCATTCCTAGGTTCGCCATAGCGATTAGACACGCCGTAGCCATGACGCAAGGCGGTTCCACAGCGAGCGTACGTCGGGCTTACGGTAGCCTTGCGTTTTATATACTCTAGGGGTGAAGCGGTAGCATCAGTTTGGACGCACAGTCGCCGTATGGTTCCCCTTCGGCTACCTTGCGGGCACCTTACGGCACCCTTGCGTCTGTCTTAGTTTAAGTAAAAAGCTACGGCCGCCGCAGAGACTATTAAAGGCGACCATGCGTCATCACTTTAAAGGCCGAGCGGAAATCACATATTTTCTGTCTCCACAAATTCAAAAGACGCCGTGCGGTTACCATAACATAATGTGATCGCTACCGTATGTGACCATGGGAATGCTGCGGCGGTCCTATAATTGCTATTGGCCGTTGATATTTTAGACCGCACGGCAGCCGCGACAAATGTGACCTATTACTAATAATTAAACACAGCATTTGTGACTGTATTATCTAAATGACCATGAAATTGCCTTTCTATGTCCTTGTATACCATTAATCCAACGTGTAATGCCTAGGTCACATATAAGCCGGGCCCCGTACGATTTTCCCTACCCGGCGGCTTGCCGTGGATTTATAGACCGTACAGGAACCTTCCGATTTTCATTTCTACTGCATTTGTGATCACATATTCTGCGGCGCCCAGGAGGTGCCCGGTGAAAATTGGTCGAGTGAAATGCAAGGCGCCCGTAAGGGTGCCGGCAGGGTGCCGCCCGAGTGCCGGCCGGTAAGATTATGGGCTCCGTCCGTGAGCAGGTGCACCCATGGCTCCCGGTGCACTGAAATATGTGTCCTCTGGCATCCCCGCCTCCTATATTTAAAGCTACGTTGTACATTTTGAGATGCCGCCGTGATGGACCCGCACGGGCAATATTTATTTCAAATGGCACCCGGACGGCAGACGCCTTCTGTTGTAAAGTTATCTACCGTAATGTCTCAGATCCTCATTATGGTAGATAACAGATAAGTGTATACTAATATCAACGTTTATCCGAAAAATACTCCAAAAATAACGAGATAATTGACACCAAACAGGTAATAAACATAACGACTTTTAACTCATGATCTTTATTTGGACATTTAATGAATATTACTTCATTTTGGGTAACTCCACGCCGGAGTTACGGGTCAAATTCGGGATAGGGTTCTGAACAAGCGCCAGATCTCCTTCGCCGCTCGCCATGTTCTGTAATCGCTCAAAAATGTATTTATGAATATGTATGTTGATAATGAATATTCATAAAGTTTTCTAGAATCGTCTACTCTGATTGGTGCGTTGGATTGGAAGGGGCGGTTCGGCCGGCAATCTGGATTAGCTACTTTGCATCTAATTGTCTACCGGTTATAATACAAAACAAAAGAAATAAACTGCAACAACCACTCAGGTTAGTAAAGGCCGAGATGCTGACGCACCACGTCCCACGAATCGCAGTCGTCGCGCGATTAGTCTATGTATTCAGGCGCGTTTAGGAAAATAACAGCACGAGTGCCTTGACTAAAGGCTAGCTGGACACCGGCCAAAAATTCCCCAAAAGTATGTTTTACTCGCCGTACTGGCCCCGGAGTGTATATGTAAAAGCCTCTTAACACACGATATTGATGCTGCGCATGGTACGCACGTGCGTAGTAGAATTCCCGCCTCGATCAGACATGAATATTCAACATAATCGAGACTTTCCCCGACCCTGCGTAATGAATATTCATGATATAACAGGAATCTGGGCTCGCCGTGGTACGAAAAAGACGCATCCGGACCGGATAGGCTAGATATCTCGCACGTGTTTCGTAGTCCCATATACAACTTTCTTTGTACAGTGCTTGTACCTTTACCAAGACTGGGCCAAATTTCTTATCATTTTGATGATTCTAGAACTTTGCAGTACACTCCCATAATATATGCTAGATGATCAACCTTTTCTGATCGATTCCACAACGTTTCTTTCACAATGCAATCGCATGACCAGAACTGGTCTTTACCTTTAATACAATCACTTACTAGTAAATGGTGTTCGGGCAACGTAGCTGTACCACAATTTGTCACATTAGCACATGTACAATTGACCACTGTTCCATTGTTCATATCCCAACCAGTTCGACAAGACCTGTGTTTTGAGAGAAATAGTAGAATATCAATGTTAGAAATCTATCTATTAATTAGTTTGTTTGTTTGTTGGGTGTTATTTCAAGAGAGAGAGGGAGAGATAGAGGGATTACTTGAGAACTATTTTCCTGTGATATCTAGTGTTTGCTTTGACACGCGAAGTTACAGTGATTTTTTTTCTAAGGCCTCATTCAGATATGACGCGGCAAAACCATGACATTATATAAATAAACAAACTAATAAATAACCTTGGTAACGTTACCTGTCGAAAATAAAGTCCTTCAATTCTTCCTTCACTTGGAGTTGTCGGGATATCAAGTCCACTGTCTCTCGGGTTAGATTCTAGATTTCACAAATGGAGAATATATGTTGGTTGAATGCCATGTACATGTACTATCATAATAATAATCTGGTTTTATAGCACTGAATACGAAATACCGTCTACATTAGTGCTTTAGATGGTTCTAGGACACCTATACCCCTTCGACATTCACCACGAGGGTAACCGCCCCAGTCATCTACCCCCTAGGACAACTACTCCAGTAGACTACCTGTAGACAACTACCCCCTAGGACAACTACCCCTAGACAACTACCCCGGACAACTATCCTAGGCGGGATTTTCTTTTTTAAGTGGAGACATTTTAAACATATGCCATCCACCATGTCGGCGGTCATCCCAGCTAACACAAAAACATTATAAGAACATCATGATAATGTTTGGCTAAACGTTTGGGAAATGTTTTGTTCAAATGTTAAAATCATATGAAAATGTATGGTCTTGTGATTATCAAGAAAACATATTTATAACATTCAACACCAACATCAAAAAAACATTTTTAAAATGTTTGTTTAACATTAAGCTTAAACATTATAACAATATCAATAAGATATTATCAAAAATGTTGATATAACATATTAATGATATTTTTCAAACATTTGAAGAAAATGTTATAAAAATGTGAGCCATCTATTTCTAAGACCATACATTTTGATATCATTTTAACATTTCATAGAAACATTACAATATTGTTATTCTTAAATTTTTTTAATATGTTATTTTAGAAATGTTAATTAAATGTTGAAATGATATCTTATACATGTTTGAAGGAAATGTTTTTAAAATGTGAGCCATCTATTTCTAAGACCATACATTTTGATATCATTTAAACATTTAATAGAAACATTTCAATGATAAAATCCCAAAATGTTTTTAAAATATTAACTAAGAAATGTTAATTAAATGTTGTAATGATATCCTATTAATGTTTGAAGGAAATGTTTTTAAAATGTGAGCCATCTATTTCTAAGATCATACATTTTGATATCATTTAAACATTTAATAGAAACATTTGAATGATAATAACTCAAAATGTTTTTAAAATATTAACTTAGAAATGTTAATTAAATGTTGTAATGATATCTTATAAATGTTTGAAGGAAATGTTTTTAAAATGTGAGCCATCATTTCTAAAACCATACATTTTGATATCATTATAACATTTCAAAGAAACATTACAATATTGTTATTCTTAAATGTTTTTAATATGTTATTTTAGAAATGTTAATTAAATGTTGTAATGATATCTTTTAAATGTTTGAAGGAAATGTTTTTAAAATGTGAGCCATCTTTTTCTAAGACCATACATTTTGATATCATTATAACATTTCAAAGAAACATTACAATATTGTTATTCTTAAATGTTTTTAATATGTTATTTTTAGAAATGTTAATTAAATGTTGTAATGATATCTTATTAATGTTTGAAGGAAATGTTTTTAAAATGTGAGCCATCTATTTCTAAGACCATACATTTTGATATCATTTAAACATTTAATAGAAACATTTGAATGATAAAATCCCAAAATGTTTTTAAAATATTAACATAGAAATATTAACATATGTCAATGTATCTTGAAAACACACAACACCCTGGATAGTTATCAGAGAAGCTTTTATGGGTGAAACAAAGTCGACAAAGTCAATATGCTACAGTCCCGATTGAAAAGTATTAATTGCACAGCGATTCGGGGCGTTGTCCCTAAATGCGTCAAAGTCGATGGAATAGATTTAATAATCATACCATATTTCAAAAGTTTACAATAGTTTGTTCAATATCTTTTTAAAGTGAATATTATTTTCTCAGCTTTCCTGCATTCGCAAAATCACCTAGTCACGAAGGATCGAGTTGGTAGCACTTGCGTCGATTAGACAACTAATATTCTTTATTTTCCCACTTAAAGGCATTTTCAAGCCCTTCTTGTTTAGGGAAGTTCTACATTCGTATTGTTTTTCAAATGCCGTTGGAATTTAACCTTTTTATATTTTGGCCTGCGAATAGGGCATAGTGCCTTTAAGGCCAATAAGGCAAAAAGGTGACTTTTTAAGATTCACGAAGGCGCATTGTTTAAAGCACCACTGCACTACTTATAGCTACTTGCGCCCTTTATATAGCAAACAAATCCTAATCGGTGACAGCTGGTCCCACTTGGTCCCCCTATTCTTATGTTAATTGAGAGCTGATTTGATGAGATAACCACCTGTCATTGACCATGCAGGGAAGTCTAATCCCTCCTGGCGAAAATAGTGCAGATGGGATTCAAAACATGAAGGTAAAAAAGCGAGATGCAAAAACTCGCCAAGGCTACTTCCCCCCTTCTAAACCGAAAACAAGGCGACTTTGTGAGTTCCAAGTCGCATTCTCGCCTTCTGTGTTAAACAAGGCACCTTGGCGAGTTTTAACAAGTCACCTTTTCGCCTTCTCAACTTAAACATGGCGTCTTGGCGAGTTTTAACAAGTCACCTTCACGCCTTCTGTTTTAAGCAAGGCACCTTGACGAGCTTTAACAAGTCACCTTCTAACCTTCTCGTCTTAATCAAGGTAGGCTACCTTGGTGAGTTTAACAAGTCGCCCTCTTGTTTCATGTTTACGGTCCGTAGATGTGGCATAAAATCACTTACCATGATGAGGTCCCTCATCGATGAATGCATGACTGACTCGTCGTACCATACTTCAAACTTCATTTGTTGGAACGTCCTGCTCCCTGACCGACTGGTCGATGATCGATGAGTGTGTATCCCTGGTTTGAGCTGTGCAAAGCAAAACATATAGTAAAGGAAAGAACGAACAAATGTGAATAGAAATGAATGGGATATACCAACAGTCTTTAAATACTTTAATTACTAAGAATAAAATTAAATGGGAGTTTTTTTTTAACTGGAAAAAACTTAATGTTGTCGACAAAAAACATTTTAAACCACACTGTCCTACTTGTAGCTACTTGCTTCCTCTTTATAAAAAACTTCCCCAATCGGTACATGTTGGTCCCCCATGATATTCCTTTTCTTATGTTAATAAGAACGTTGGGTGCGATAGAGACACGCTCATAATCGCTGCATGTTCGCTGGGCATGCGTTTGAAACGCACTATAGGTATGCAAGTATGGTGTCTCTTTTGCGTTTACATTCATGCGTCGAACTCCGCGCACATTTTGGAGCATGCTAAATAAATCCCGACGTTCACAGTGAATGACGTCGAATGCATAACGTTGGTACAGCGCTCGAAGAACAAGTAACGAATGATGACGAACACCTAGCGATCGACGACGCACTGGCCAAAATAGCACATTTTTAATGCGCGGGCCGTGCGTCCCCCGTTCGTCTCCTAATTGTGTGACCGCCCGATAACCAAAAGCAAATCTAAAGTACGAAGCATACACTGCTAGAGTATAGAGAGATAATAGGATAGGATAGGGCATAGAGTCAAAGAGTGATTTATAGCCTTACCGCTTTGAGCTCAACTTTTGGAACAAAGCATCTCGACGCATCGCGGTCCATAAACATTGGCTCATTGAGACCAGGGAACTCCCAGCTGAGACCAAAGTCAAAGACGAACGCCAAACACACCAAGGTGATCACACGCCCCTCCATGATTATGTTGAAAAGGATAATGTGTAGAAAGATACGTCACCAGAATGATTTCGTGTTGTAAGACTGCTGCAGTAGCTTGTTTTTAAAATGGCGTCCTATTCTTCTAAATCGGATGGGTACTTCGATCGTGTCCTTATATTTTGAAAGCAGTGTTATCAGGTTTTATTTTTTGCACGCCGTAACGATTTTGATAAAAGGCATAGTACTGTGTTTAAGGCTCATCGATTCTATTTGTCCTAATAAAATGCGAAGGTCATTGAAAAAATGAGAAATTATTGTAATGGTACGTCATAGGTTAACTCAACCGTACATCGTATAAGAGCCTAGAGATATGAAAGGATACACACAAAGGAAACTGGTCATGTGAATTGATTGTAACAGAAACTCCGAAAAAGTTATTGACTCTAGTAGACTCTCATCTACCGAAAAACCCTTTTGTACGTGACTGCTCCGAAAACGAGGAATAATATCCCACTTGATACAGAAAACTGTCATTGGTAATCGGGGGTAATTATAACATGTAGTTTTAGCTTCTAGTAGCTTTCGTCCACTCCTATAGACTTTCACAAGCCAAGTGATTATTCACTGGAGCGAAAAGAGAGAGAGAGAGAGAGAGAGAAGGAAAAGAAGGGAAAGGGAAAGAGGAGAGAAAGGGAAAGAAAGAATAGGAAGAAGAAAATAAAAGGGGGAAATAAAGGAGATCGGGGGGGGGGGGGGGGTTGCCTCCCAGCTGTTGCCCCCCCCCCCCCCAATCAGGAAAATAAGAAAGAAGTAAGGAAAGGGAAAGAAAATGAGAAAGGAGGATATAAAGGGGAGGAAATAAAGAAGGAGAAGAAAAAGAAAATAAGGGGTATGAGTTGCAATTTTCCCTCAAACAAGTTGTGGACCCCACGACAATTAGTGACCTACAAGTGTCACAAATAAGGTAACAAAATATGCTTATCTGACCGTAATTAAATGCCTTAAACCCCTGAGCTTCTCGGGGCTCTGCCCCTAGGAACCCACCCTTTGGCGGGCCCCTAGATGTTCATATGGTGGTTATTAAATGCCTAAAACCCTGAAGAAAAATGACACTAATTAGGAGGGATAAGGAGCACATGTTAAAATAAAGGGGAACTTATCAGAAAAGAAGACATAGGCCATTTATTACAGAGTTAAAGGAAGCACCTCTTAAATTTGAAGAAGGGCACTCATCCGAGATAAAAAGGGAAATTGATAAGAATGAAAAGAGGGCATACAGAAGAAAAGAGGCACAAAATATAAGGAACACCTCTCAGATTTTTTAAGAGGTTATTGCAATAGGTGAAGCGGCACTTACCAGAGATGAATATGGGCACTTACTAGGAAGGAAAATGGGCGTTTGTTGAAGGAGAACGGGCATCTATGAGATTTTAATAGAGGCATCTATCAGAGGTGTCAAAAGTGGCATAAGAAAGGGAAGTGGCTCTTATCACAACAAAGTGGGGCATTTATCACAGAGGCAAAGGGGCAGTTATCGGAAGGAAAAGGGTCACTTATCAGAGGTGAGAAATGGCACTTATTACAAAAGAAAAGGGCGCTTGTAAAATGAGCACCTCTGAGATTTGAAATGGGGCACAATATCTAAAGTAAAAGGGGCACCTTTGCTATGTCAAAAGGGGCACTTTAGAGGGTAACTGCAACAGTGTTGGGGGCACTGTGCGAAAATGATTCTATCGGAATCCAACCTGGACATTTTTATTCCGTCCTACGAGACGCAATTACTCACTGCTTTTGCAAAGTTTGTGCGTTGGATTCGGTTTTTAGTGAGTCTGGGACGCAAAAGCGCTACTTAGCGTGACCCTTGCCTAGAAATATTTGACACTAATAACGATGTGCATGAGACTAATTTTTGAAATTAAGATCTGTACACGCTCAATCTATATTTATTATACCAAAGCCATATTTTGCATTAGCATTCACCCACTGACAATGACTGGAGTCATTATTTGAATACGCTAATGCATTGGTTAGGCTTAATAGGTAACACTTACAGATGATATTGTTATGTACCGATCATTAAATACGCTTTTTTGTTTTTGAAAGTAGACACACACCGGCCCATGAATATAACTTACAAACAATTTCAAAAATTGTAGCAGTTTACTTTTAATTTATTTCATTTCTAAGAATTCATACAAAATTGTTCATTCACATCGTTGAGGAGTAATCTACGTCATGATATATTTACAAAAACAATATACATTATAATAATAATAATAATAATAAATTTATATAGCGCAGCTTTTATACAAAATATATTCAGCTGCGCTGGTTAAGAGCTCCTTTTTTACTAAATTATACAAAATAAGATCACTCAGTTGAACAAATAAGTTTTTAAATTGGATTTAAAAACATTGAGAGATGGAGTGCTTCTTATTTCTATTGGCAAGCTATTCCATAGTTTGCTGCACAGATGGCGAAAATATCTCCTATTCTTTTAATTCTTATCTGTACATATTCTCAGTCGATATAAATATGCGTGATAATTGTCAATACATATTTTTGTTGATAATTAGTTATTCACATCGTATCTTATAGATAATAGAGAAGAAGACTTATAAATAAACATGTATAAGCTGTTTTATCTAATTTTATAAAAACAGCTTTAGTATTGTACATGCTCTACATTAGTTTTCTGCCCACATGTTTTATATACATACATTTGTGAAAACAGATAATCAACTTTTTAATTCCAGAGAAAAATCTAAGACTCTCTAATATCCTCTAAACTTGGAGTTGCATAAAGAGGATTATAGAACAGACAAATATTAACAGTAGTGCAAAATATTTACACGATTTTTTACAATATGTAATGCACTCACTTTGTTTTCTTTTCTATTCATCCTTTTACAGGGTTCCAGTATTAATTATTAACATAATCATTTTCACAAAAGACCGAAACATGTACTATTCCATGACTTGTCATATACAAAATCAAAAAATAAAATATTACAAAATAACCTCGGACGCACACCGACATATAATATATTAAACTTGACACTATATAATGTATACATCAATTCTTTAACATAAATTCTAAAATTCTAAAACAAACAAGCATACTAAACATGGACACTCAGAAACGTTTGATAAAATTAAACCATTATTTTCACGAAATTATTTTCTTTAAGATTTGTTTTTCTCTATATCTTTCCATATCATAATAAGTTTAACAGCTGACAAAACATTTTCAAACAGTGGTATCTGATTCTTGCATTTGGCTGAATATATTTCATTTCTTACAATAATTAAGATATAATAAAAAGCATTGCTATGACCTCCTTTTAAGCCAAAAAAATTATTTTGGTTTGTGAGTTTGGCCTGTAAAGCGGTCTTACTGAAAAGACATTGTTCAAGTTTTTACCATATTATATTTGAATATGGGCAGTAAAAAAAATATGCAAAATTGTCTCTTCACTGCTGTTACAAAATGTAAAATGTTTATCAGCGACTATTAGACATTTCAGCAATGAATCTTTCATGAAACGTATTCTGTTTAAAATATTTAACTGGAACCACCTCATATTTATATCGACAGTTGTTTGATAAGGAATCAGACAATACGAACACCATGCTTACCTTCTAGAGAATATGATGGAGGCAAAAACGAAAGAAACATGTGATAAGTAAAGTTTTCATCTAAAGATCTTCTGATCCAAAAAGATTTCATACGTATGAAAGTATCTGTCATTATTAACTCCACCATCCTTATGCAAGTAACATATTTATGTTCTTCTTATTTTGTCAGGGTTATTACCCCATATAAACGAGTAAAATCATCGATTTACCTATCCAATAATTTGTGAGTGTGGTTCTGGAAGTGATAGAAGCAGACAGTTTAATTTGGGTATAAATAACGATTGAACAATGGTTACTCGTCCTAAGGGGTCAATGAACTTTTCGACCAAGGGTTCATTTGACTTTTAATGTTCACATCTTTTTACAATAATTCTGTTCAACCATCTGTGATAAATATACCAAAAAGTCTATACCTAGGATAACCTTCAAATATCCAGTTCAATTTGTATTAGTACTGCACCTATAGGAAGTTTTAACAAACCATGTGATTGGTTCAGCTCTTAGGATCGTATAGAGAGGGTTGCTAGAGTCTTGGGCTATGATGCAATGTGATTGGTTCAGCTCTTAGGATCGTATAGAGAGGGTTGCTAGAGTCTTGGGCTATGATGCAATGTGATTGGTTCAGCTCTTAGGATCGTATAGAGAGGGTTGCTAGAGTCTTGGGCTATGAAGCAATGTGATTGGTTCATCTCTTAGAATCGTATAGAGAGGGTTGCTAGAGTCTTGGGCTATGATGCAATGTAATTGGTTCAGCTCTTAGGATCGTATAGAGAGGGTTGCTAGAGTCTTGGGCTATGATGCAATGTGATTGGTTCAGCTCTTAGGATCGTATAGAGAGGGTTGCTAGAGTCTCGGGCTATGATGCCATGTGATTGGTTCAGCTCTTAGGACCGTATAGAGAGGGTTGCTAGAGTCTTGGGCTATGATGCAATGTGATTGGTTCAGCTCTTAGGATCGTAAAGAGAGGGTTGCTAGAGTCTTGGGCTATGATGCAATGCCATTGGCTCAGCTCTTAGGATCGTAGAGAGGGTTTCTAGTAGTGGACCACGTGTTGGATGCTCGCTTCCTAGCGGTAGAAAAAACACGAATCATTATTAGAAATAATGATGTAATGTCTCAAAAATACTAGGCACAAATAATAAAGCAAACAGACGATGAAACAGTTATATAACTTTGCACTATTACGCGACTAGATTTTCTTAGATCATACTACGAATGCTACAAGTCTTTTCATAATGTTGTAATATAACTTTTATGATAACACTTATAACAAAGTTGTAATTTCAGTTACAACTGATTTCAATTGGTATATGATTACATTTGAGTAACATATAATTTTACGTCACATTTAAGGGATTGTTCAACTTTCTCATATATTCGAGTACCTGTATATTGCTTTCTTGTAAAAAGGGAAAGAAATAGAGAGAAAAAGAGATTAGAGAAAGAGGAATGTGGGAGGGAAACATGTAAAAAGTTAACAAAGAGGAATGCAGATGGGAGAGGCAGAAGGATAATGATGAATGGAGGATAAGTAAAGCAGATGAGATTAAAATCAATATGTGATGATAAAGGAAGACATTTCTTACTTAAGTTCTCGTTTTCTTTGTAGATGTCGTTGCCTAGTAACAAGACAGGCGATGGTGAGACAAAGAAAAAGAAGAAAGACAGCCGTTCCTCCTCCTATTGCTGCTGCATGCACTGTACTAAGTGTCATAGTCATACCTTTTACGTGATGAAAAGGAGAATCAATTACTATAATTGAATTACATTTCGTGCAAGAAAATATCAGCACTCAATTAATGCTAGTAATACTACTACTACTAATATTAATATTCCGCTTTTATATAGCGCTTAATACAAATGTCTGTAAGCGCTTTACAGATATACCCCGGTCATTGGATTCAATACTTGTTCACACACACTGTGTGCATATTTTCCACTACATGGGGAGCATTCCAGCCAGCCACCATTGTACAAGCGCCACCTGCTATTCCAACCACATTAACTTTCGTATCCTACCGGGTATCCATTTAACACCTGGGTGGAGAGTGGCAAATGTAGATCAATGTCTTACCAAAGGAAATTAGTGCCGCGGTGGGACTTGAACCGCGGACCTTGTGATCCACAGTCCGGTGATATATCCACTCGACCACGACACCTCTAATACGACTACTATAACGACGACTACTGCTACTATTATTACCACTATGTTACTACTATTACTACTGCTATACTGCTATACTGCTACCACTACTACTACAGCTACTTCAACTTCCACCACTACTACCAATACCTCCCATACTATTACACCTCCTCCTCCTACTACTACTAGTACTACTACTACTACTACTACTACCAAAATGACTACTGCTTTTACTACTACTTCTTCTTTACATATTCCATGGGATCCCCGCCACTAGCCGGACTTGTTTGGTCCGTCTTCGAGTGCAATTCACCATAACAGAAAAAATATGATATTAATTTGTTGATCATATTTATCAACATCATAATGACATTGCCTAAATAGTGTTGATTATATACCTTTACCCATCTTCTTGCATACGGGGAATGAGTTTGACCAATGACCATCTGCCATGCATTCCATCATTGATGTTCCGACGAGATCATACCCTCCTTTACATGTGAATGTAGCGTAGATGATTGGACAACCACCAACCATCACGTGGCCATTGGGCGGGGCTAGGGGCGTGTCACAGTCAAGTTCTATTAAATAATACGAACAACAAACATATTGATGTATCATGGAATTCAGTGTCATAACTCGACATAGCTAGATATGGCTAGGTTTGCCTACGCTTGTTGGGGGGGATAAGTTGTCATTTGGTAATGAAAAATATTCGAAGCTACCGACTTTGAAATTTAGGTATGTGATCTGATTGCAATCTATGTGTGAGATTATACTCCTTTTTTGTTTTGTCTTTGTAAAGAAATTGAAGAATGAAAAATAAAATGACACCAACTTTTCTGTTCTACTGACGTCCCTTTCTTACGTCTTTACAAATTAATTTAAAAGAGGGGCTCTAAAAATATTTTGTTTGACAGCGACAGCAACAGATAAACTTACCTATCGGTTTACATGAAGGAATGGGATATAACCAGGTGCCAGTAGAAGCACAAGTAGTATTGCTAGGCCCCCGTAATTCATAGCAAGGATCACACCTAAACGTAGCCAGAGATCCCGGCGAGGATTCGGTTGATATCATACGACCGTTCGCCAATGTTAGTGATGGACAAGTCACTAAATAAATAAGAAACAAAATTGCAGAGAATTAGAATGCTGCACATTCCAGGGGCGTAAATCCCGGGGGGATGGGGGGGGGGGGGGCTGCATCCCCCTGGCTTGAAGTAGGGGGGGTGGCCTGTACAATCATCCCCCCTGATATTACAAAACAAAGAGAGAAAAAAGGAAGAAGAAGAAAGAAAAAATGTGATTGTTTCAATTTCAGCATAATGCATGAGAAATTAGTTTGTTTTTTTAATGTATGTATAACTGTATAGCCTACACGTATACAGTATGTCACGATCATTGAGAGTAGTTTCGCGACGTGCGCGAACAAGCACTTCATAAACTTCAGAATAATTTTTCGTTATTTTGCAAGGTATTATTATAGCCCAGACGTAAAGTGCGCCAGCGCGCGAGCGCTTAAAAAATGCAATCATGTACAGTAGATGCCCGGCTCCCCCCACTTAGTGTTATTTAGGGTACGCGTATGCTCGTTCCTTCCCTTTGAAAGCACCCCCACCCTATCTCAGGACTGCCAACATTTCTGAATCCCCCTTTCGCCGGCTTTTCGCTGGCTTTTCCTGCCTTGGAGACCCCCCCCCCCCCAAAAAAAAAAAAAAAAAAAAAAAAAATCCGGAACACTGCTAAATGTGCCACCCCCCCCCCCCCCCCCCCCAATTTCAGGTGAGCTCTAGTCGATCGAGGGGACTGGGGGCCAATGTTTTTACTTTTCAAAATGAAATAATCCTGAATGAGCTTTCAAAGCTCAGGAATTTCAGGAATTTGATCCCGGGATTTGATCAATTTTTCTATGATATTCCAGATATTTTATAACCTTCTTTTTACATTTCTCAGGAGTCCAAAGAGAGAAAGAAAAAAAAAACCCACCCCCTTTTAAAAGAAATTAAGAGTCGAGAATGGTACAACGAAACGTCTTCTTTCTCTAATGATTTAATGAAACGTAAAAGCTTCCGCGCTTTGCGCGGGCGGGGGAAGGGAAAAACTGAATTCAGATGAGGATTAAAGGTCGAGAACGGTACAACGAATCGTCTTCTTTCTCTAATGATTTAATGAAACGTAAAAGCTTCCGTGCTTCGCGCGGGAGAGGGAAGGGAAAAACTGAATTCAGATGAGGATTAAAAGTCGAGAACGGTACAACGAATCGTCTTCTTTCTCTAATAGTGTTTGTTGTTTGTTCGTTTGTGTGTGTGCGTGTGTGTGTGTGTGTGTGCGGTTGTGTGTGTGTGTGTGTGTGTTGTGTGTTTGTGCGTGCGCGATCGCGCGCGCTTGCGTAAATTAGTGTGGGCGTGTGCTCGTGCTAGTATGTGATGGCTATCGCCGATCATCCCCCCAACTCCTCGGTACGGATTTACGCCCCTGGCACATTCTAACATAGTTTTCCCTTTCTCCTTATACAGTATCTTCTATATGTCCTGTTCTCTTCCTTTCTCCCCAATTCCCAATTACTATAAATGATAATAAGATACATATCTTCTATGTGACCTTTTACAAACGTACAATGTTAGTATGAGTATATTATGAAGGTGATGATAATGATGATGGCGTCTTCTCCGCCTCTTGTTGGGCCGCTCGTGGCGCTCTACAACGCATAAAAGAGGTGTTTTAAATTAAGATTATTTTCCAATTTTTTTTAATTTTTTTATTTTTTTATTTTTTTTAAAATATTTTTTTATTTATTTATTTTATTTATTTATTATTTTTTTTCATTTTTTTTCATTTTTTTTCATTTTTTTTTCATTTTTTTTTTTTTTTTTTGGGGGGGGGGGATTATTATTATTGAAATAACGTCTTAGCTCGGAACAGGAAATAAATACGATTAGTATATCCATTTGCAATTTTTCGGTTTGAAACACTCAAGAGAAATCATATTAGGTTTCATAACCTTTGATCATGTTGGTTTTACTTCAGTGTCTAATTGTATCCAATATGTCGCTTTTCTTGCTTTAATATGTAGTTACATTTGTTTAGGTTTTTATGTTTTTAACATGCATTCGGGTACTGTTTTTATTTAAGTGAAAGGTTAGTACTTAGCATATTTTTCAAATGAGGTAGTTTATCTGATAACGTTAAAAAACAAGGGAATATCTGTACATGTTCATAATTTGCACATTTCGGGAAAAATGTTTGCGCTAAACGAATGTGTAATTCTGTAAACATGACACTTAAAGATGCGTTTACAAAATGGGGGAAAACCTGCTGTGTTTTGGGTTGGTGGATTAAAACTGAAGAGTTACTCTGAGCCCTGCTTACATTATTTATGTGGTCTTATACTAGTGAAACGAAACTACTAGGAAGCTTGGTAGTAAAAGAGAGCTTTATAAATAGCATACCTGGTATAAGATCATTACTAGTAGACCTGTACAGACTGATGGCGTTCAACGTCTGTGAAGCAAACCCTTCGCTTCCACTCACCAACAAATCAAAGGCACATAATTGGTCAGTGCCGCACACGTGACGGATACGACTATCCAATAAGAATTTTGGATCAATCAGAGAAGGTGTGTAGTTATAGTTCGTATACGATGATTGGTTGTATCCCGGCATGTAGTAAAACAAAGACTCGTTCTTCTTGACACGCCCTATCATATGTAAAGAAAGAAAGCGTGTTATTTCTTCTCTTCCGGAGTTAAAGCGTTGGCTTTTACAAAATAGAATTTTTGGCGACGCATCGACCAGCAAAAACAAATAAAGAATAATAATAAAAGGAAAGAATGGGAAATAAAGGAAGAGAGGAAAATAAAGGTATGCGAGTGCGTGCACGTTTAGAAAAACACTCACAAAAATTCAGTGATATTGCTGGAAGCCATTATTTTTACATGAGATTAGAATGATGAGAGTAGGTATACTCGTAATGGTAGCAACAATAGATAGGTAGTACATCATGATAATAAAAAAAAAACATGTATCATATATCTGAAGAAATAGAATTGAAACTGGTCATAATAAAGTTGTTTTTCCTCAATTGTTTTAATCATCATTTATATATCATAAACATATCATAATGAATAACAGTGCAAGCCGGTTGGAAGGCAATCATGCATATTAATGGTGACGATTGTGAAAATGGTAGTCATCTATTCGGGGGGGGGGGGGAGGGTAATCTCTAGGACGTATTATTGCCCGGAGAGTAGTTTTCTGGATACATGTCTGAGGGCAATTATGCTAGGTGGTAATTATCCTCAGGGTGTAATTGTCCAAGGGGTTATTTTTCGGGGAGGGGGGGGGGGGGTGTTCACGGGGGTAATTGTCCTCGGAGTTTTTGTCCTAAAGAAGTAGTTGTCCTGGGGGGGGGGGGGCGTAATTGTTCTATGTGATGTTATTCTCCTAAGGGGATCCAATCCAATCCAAAAGATATTTGATATAGCGCCTTTTAATTGTCCTTGGGGATATTTCCGGGGGTTATTTTTCTCGGGGGTGGTTATCCTCGGGGCTGGATTTCCTTGGGGGTAACCGTCCTTTTACTAATGAATATACGATTATAGAACCCTTTCCGCAACATCGTCGTATATGTCCTATGTAATTCGCATTTTGTCTATCTGGAAAGACCACTATCTCCGATGATGATGTGCCTCCATAGAGTAACGAAATGCTAACGTCATATTCGTCCGTCGTTGTGGTTACTTGTTTTATACAACAGAGCCTGTGCATGCGGTTCACCGCAAAATCATTCATGCAACGGGCTAGAGCTGGGCAAATTCAGTTTTTCAGAGCTGGTGCAAAAACCACACCGTCCATTGTTTAGCAACAAATTGTTTGGAAGCAGCAGCCTTGACAGCTTCGTTAATACGACTATTCACTTCGGTACTTTATAAAATTACTGGATCCCGCTACATCAATGAATATGAAACAGGGGGCTATTTCACACATTTTAAATGTAAAGCTTATGCAATAACAGAAATTAGGAGTATCACGCAAGATCTAGAACAGCTTGCAAGCTTATTAATAAACAAATAGGGAAAAGGTATACTTACAAAGATTTCCAAACTCATGGAATATTGTCTCCATGGATGAGGTTGCCGGTATGATGACGTCATCATCAGGTCTTTGTAGATCATCACTCTGATCATCATTCCATGTTCCCAGCATGCCTTGCGTGTTGTATTTGAACCTGTTTGGAACGGTGACCAGTATGGTGAGCGCATCATCGTGTGTGGTCATTTTGAGGGCGATACCGTTATCAAAGACGACTGATAAACCGTCTGCTCTCAAATCATCTTCTGCTTTCACAGTCACACCTGGTTTGATGCAAATTTCATTCATGATAAGTATTATTTTCTTTAGCACTTTTTTGTCTAACTTCATTTGCTTTATCAGTATTTTATGAAATAGTTACTCCATTTTTAACGGTATTTGTTAAAGGTATTATATAAATATATATATACTTGTAATACAATAATATTTTAACATCTACATAATAAATCAAATACACTTTTTAAAATAATTTTTGTAATAATTTCAATATGATTCTAGAAAAAAAAGGAATTTTGGATCCAGATCACAAATATTTTGATAAATAGATTATATTTGATAAAAAATCAAATTTATATTATAAAACCTGCCAAGGAGTCTGTAAAGCATATTGATTACATTCACCATTTGACGGTCAACGGAAATGTTGGTTTAATAATTATGACTTACCGCGAAGATACCAAGTTTTCTTCTGATCAAGGTTCATTTCCTCGAAGTATCTTCCGTCCCTCCGGAAAAGTACAGTCATTCCTCGTCTCTGATTGGCTTCGACGTGTATGACGTCACTGGTGTTAGTCTTTGCGGCCACTGCGGTGAATATTGTAGCGTTCGGTGTTTCTGGAAAAATAGTGGCATGAATATAGCGCCATGAACTTATGTTCAAGTAAACATATCCATCATGTTAAGCCCGAACGAATCTATCAAATGAAATACGTCTTTATCTTTCCCGCCCCAATTATGTTATCTATTCTTCAATAGTTTGGTTATTTGATCCTAATGATACCTATCACAGAGAATTTTAAATAAATGGAAGACTTATATTGTTATCCCCGTGTTCGAACTTTAATATCCTTCCTCCCCTATCTATTAGTTTAATATATGTATCATTACTAGAAGAAACCTAACCCAAGTCATACATAATACATACACGTGTGTGTTTTCGTAGATATAATATATAAACCAAATAGTGTATAAAGAAACCCTAACAACAACGCTGACATATTACTTTACAGACGCAAAAGCATTCAGTATTTATACCTTTCATAGGTAGGCTCCTTGCTTGTAGTATAAACTCGTCTTCATTCAAGTTCGCCAGAGTGAATTCGTCATATCCGTTGAATGTGTAATTGAGACCGTCGAATGTAATGAAATGTGGGTCTCCAAAAGCCAACGCTATGCAGTAAAGAGTGATAGTGAACAGAGTTTGCTCTACATAATTGCTTGGTTTTTAATTTTCTGGACATAAAATATGAACACGAGAGCATAACTTTATTACTAACATGAATGTATCTGATCAGATGTGCGGTGGACTTTTTAAGTACCTCCATGGATATAAAAGTACCTCTATGGTTGTTATATACTTCTAAGAGATGTTAACTGCATTGATATAAGTCAAATGAAAACAAAATAGGGAAAAAATGAGGCAAACGCTTGAATAAAAATTGAAAGACAATAGACAATAGAAGACAATAGACAATAGAAGATATAGAATAGAAGAAATTATGATCACACATCTTCTTTTTTCTTTTATTAATTTCTTTCCACTTTTTATTCAGATACTTTCTGAACAAAATCTTTATATGTGACTCTCTATTCCCCTACATTCTCCTAAAACAGCGCCATGTACCCCCCCCCCCCTTCCCGGCTGCTATCGACTCAAGCTTCTTTGCTTATGATAGTTGGCCTCTGCATTTATCTTGATTATTTTTTACTTACCTCCATACTTTCAAGCTTTTAATTATGTATTTTTTTAAAAATATTTTATTTTGTGTGTATTAAGTTGTCACTCTTGATGTAAATCAATTATATTATATACTATTATTGTTATTTGAATGTTTTATATTTGATTTATCAATAAATGCAGAAACATCTGCTAAAAAAAAAACACACAGATAAGAAGAGAAAATAATGTATTAAGAGGGAGAAAAAAAATACACATGTAGTAGCAAAATTGGGAAAGAAAGCAAGAACTATTCAAAGAGGGAAAACAAAAGAAAATGGACTAGAATTAAACCCTACAGTACAGGAGCCCGTTGCATAAAACTTACCATTTATGGTAACTTTGCTATCAATGATAACTACCATGGTAACAGGGCTAAATAGCCAATCAAAATCAAGGTTTCCATGGTAGTTACCATTGGTGACATAGTTACTATCAATGGTAAGTTTTGTGCAACTGGGCCCGGGCGTATAATTATTACCTGGTTGAGGCGGGCGGTAGCCGTAGCAGCTGTTTGGCGGTCTGACGGTGCGGTAAAGATCACAAAATTGCTCGTTCTCGCTCTGATCGGCTACACAGCATTGCAAGTATGGCATTGTGTCAGCCAGATAGTGGGACAGAACTGGTAATGGGCCAAGTCCGGCAGACAGATAGGGCGAGGTGACGCGCTCATGTTGACGGTGTGAAAACCCGGCTCCTATCGCATCCAACTCAATCAGGTGACCGTCTCTGTTGTAGCAGCATTCCTGACCTGCACCTGAATGACTATTAATTGAAGTGAAAACCATTTAAACCTCTTTCACCTCACTCACACTAACGAGACTGACACAAGACCGACACAAGACCGATACCGGACCGACACCAGACCGATGCCAGACACCAGACCTACACCAAACCGACACCAGACCGACACCAGACCGACACCGGACCGACAACAGACTGACACAGGACCGACACCGGACTGACACCAGACCGATACCGACACCAGACCGACACAAGACTTACACCAGACCGACACCGGACCGACAACAGACCGACACCGGACCGACACTGGACCGACACCAGACCGACACCGGACCGACAACAGACTGACACCAGACCGACACCGGACCGACAATAGACTGACACCAAAACGACACCGGACCGACAACAGACCGACACCGGATCGACACCAGACCGACACAAGACTGACACCGGACCAACACCAGATCGACACTGGACCGACAACAGACTGACATCGGACTGACACCAGACCGATACCGACACCAGACCGACACAAGACTTACACCAGACCGACACCGGACCGACAACAGACCGACACTGGACCGACAACAGACTGACACCAGACCGACACCGGACCGACAACAGACTGACACCAAACCGACACCGGACCGACACCGGACCGACAACAGACTGACACCAGACCGACACCGGACCGACAATAGACTGACACCAAAACGACACCGGACCGACACCAGACCGACACCGGACCGACACTGGACCGACACCAGACCGACACCGGACCGACAACAGACTGACACCAAACCGACACCGGACCGACACCGGACCGACAACAGACTGACACCAGACCGACAACAGACTGACACCAAACCGACACCGGACCGACAACAGACCGACACCGGACCGACACCAGACCGACACCAGACCGACACCGGACCGACTCCAGACCAACACCGGACCGAACAACCAATTACATTACCCTCAATGGCCAAACATGAGTGGCGTGGAGTCGGTCTTGAGAAACCGGTGATACTGGAGTATTATTTACAAGTGTTCACTGTTTATTGATACACATTTAAAAACGCAGCGAGTCAGTGTATGTAATTGTGGTAAATAAGAAATATGGAAATTAGACGGAAAAATCATAGGGCGATGTCAGTTTCACCTCTCCAACCTATTTCTGTACAAATCCGTACAGACGAATGACAGTAGGACTCTCAGGCACATTGTTTTGACTGTTTTCAGATTATTCGTTTTCATTATTTTATATTATGTGAACTGTACGTGTAGGCCTAGCAATCTTTCAAAAGATTTCTCATTTTTGTTAACCCTTTTGCATATTTCTCCTATTTTTAATATAAATATTAGTTAATTAGGTGATATTTGACGGTCTCCCCTTTCTATAACTTTGATTTAGATAATTATTGATAAGTAAATATCAGGGTTTGTATGCACGCCTCAAGCCTTTGCCTTATATTGCACCACCTCTGTCTGTTATTATATTATCCATTATGTTACACATAGTGTGTTTATAGTACCATTCTAAATCTGTTATTTCTAGTTCTTTCATATAATTTGTTTCTTTATTTCGATCAACTAAGTAATGTGATGAAGATGTAGAAAGAAAGAAAGAACTTTATAAATACAATTGTGTCACCTTTAAAATGGCCAACGGAGGCTTGATGGTATGTGCATTTAAACGTTGGGACGTTTTATCTCTAACCACAGTGGTATAAATATCCTCATTAAATATTCGCATGACGTTGGAAATGAAATGAAAGGAAAGGTAGTAAAAAAAAAATTGGTAAGAATTATGTTGAATCAGAAATCATCACTGTGGATCACCTTGGAAAGTTGGAGTTTACACAGAACGTCGCACCCGGTCTGTCTGTTGAACAGTCCTTGTCTGTCCTGCTGAGTCGGCAATCTAAGGAAACGGTGAATGATCCTATATCTCTCCTTGCTTGTCTCTCTGTACATGGGCAGACTGGTCGTTGAGGGAGCCATTGATTAAGCTCATTGAGTTCTCGAGTTATCCATGAGTTACACCATGACGTCATGTTGATAGGATACAACCAATTGAGAGGGTGGATCTCGCTCCAAATGGCTCTCCTTTCGAGTCTGAAAAGGAAGAACGGTTATTATAAGAAGCTAATATAAAGATAAGGGTTCTAAGAATATACACATGATATTACAATAAATCGTATTGTAATTCCGAGATTCAGATGTTTCTCACGAAAACAAATCTATTGTCAATTTTATATGTTTAATATCTTATGTTCATATGAAATATCAACTTTGTACTGACTCGAAAAACAGGTTTTTGTGTGTGAAATGGATGAGTTTATAATTACGTGTGCCAAGCTTTTTCGACATATTTCTTGACTTGTTGTTCAAGTAAGTTTTTGTATAGTTATTCATTATTTGTTCACTTTAACATTGTTATTATTGTAATTGTTATTATTATCATTTTGTTTGGGGGACGGGGGGCGGGGGGGGGGGGGGGGGGGGGGGGGGGGGCGGGGGGGCGGGGGGTTCAGAGCTCCATCGTTAATTCGGAATGTTAATGAAGACTCAACTGTGGATTCTGCTGATTAATTGGTGAGCTATGTCATAAATAATTGTATCGAACATTACGACTTAATCCCAATCGAATAATTGGCAGACTTTAGGTCCTGGTGTTGATATTAAATCACGTAGTATATGTGTAGGAAGTAAGAACGGTAGTGGGAAATACTGACAGATAATGGACATAGGATGGAAAATACAAAACACAAAGCTTATGAACTCACGACTGATTTGCTGTATCTAGTGCAATAATGCTAAGAGCTCCAACTTTAAGAGAGGAATCATCTGTCTCGCTTTGTGGACTAACAGTGACCTCGAGACGCCCGGCTTCGTTTGAAGTTACCCGTGTTATATTGTAAACAGGTTCCCAACTGATGAAGTTGTTTGGGTCACTGGAAAACTCATAAACAACGACCTCAACTGCGTCAACACCATCGAGTTCGGTAGGGTTCCATGTTATAGTCAAATTACCATTTGGTGCTGCCGAGAAGGTTACAGGGGATGGTTCGCCTTCATCTACAAGTACACAAAGAAAAGACTCGGATTACTCGTCAAATGATGCAGGTTGTCATTCAATCATTATTAAACACACATTGGAATTATCTTATAGATCTATCAATTATTCAATCGATCAGCGAAGCAGCCGACTGACCAAGCCTGACAATTGATAAGTCTGTACCACCTACCTACGATGATGGTTCCAGCGTAAGGGAACGTCGACCCTCCGTCAAGTGAGAGATGGACATCAATGACCCCGGAAGCAAACATGGCAGGGGTCACGCAAGTAGCAATTGAGGTCGACGTCACAGCTCCGTTTACGATGGCGCCACCGAAGTCACAATGTATGACGTCACTCGACGGGTTCAGACATGGGACTGATATAAAAACCTGAGAACCCCCTAACATAGGAACTACCTTGGGATATACAGTCAGCTGTTCATCTGGTGAAATGAATGACAAAAGGAAAAGCGATGAAATTTAGATACAATAGGTTATTTAAATGGAAGGGAGGGAAAAAGACAAGAAAAACGTTTATTTCCAGGTGTTGATTGGGCACTGGTAAAAAGGAATTCTTTGAATACTGTGAGCACCGAAATTAGTAGCTCATCTAGAGCGGGGCTTATATTAAGCACCATGATCACCTTGTATGGTGGACATATGGCCGCTATAAAAAATACCCACTGTTAATTGCATAAATATCTGAAATAATTGAGTTTAGTGTATACATTTTAATTGTTCTCCAGTTGATATCATACCTGATTTCTGGCAAGCCGCGTCTACTATGTCAACCCCGTCGACTCTAAACACCCATGTCCCGGGTTGATCAATGTTCGACCTCGTTTCGATGTCGATGATACCGACTGGTCCAGAAATTTCGATCATATAATAATTGATGTTGTCACCAGCATTGAACCCAGCCTGACAAAGCAGATGAATACATAACACAGTTTTAATGAAATATAATTTTCATTTGATTTTAAATTCAATAATACTACCGTGATCTTACCCCCAAAAAACGAATATAATGGGAAAAAACACAATACAAATACGACACGATTGCAAAAGACTGTTGGACGTGACACTGTGTTACAATTATGTCTTGTGCTTTTGAGTTTATTGCATATTTGTATCGGCTCTTTCAGAACAACTTGCAACTTATACGTATTCAAAATGTAACATATTACAAAGAGCACGAATAAAAATGTACTTAAATTAGATTTACAATGATAAGAATCAGTATGACAGTCGATGAACCTGTTGAAAAGGGGAACTTATCGGGTGAACTCGGTATGCAGTGGTATGTTGGGAAAGAAAATGGGACTAGAAATGTAAAGGGACAGGGAGAGACATGAGGGCCTGAGAGACAACGAGATGGAAGGGAAGAGATGGAGATAGATAGATAGACAGAGAGAGAGAGAGAGATGGAGATAAAAATAGATAGACAGAGAGAGAGAGGGGGGAGGGAGAGAGAGAGAGAGAGAGAGAGAGAGAAAAGGAGGGGGTATGGGGTAGGAGAACAGACAAAGGAAGCTTATAGAGGGTACTTTCAATATCAACATAAACTCCATCTCTTAACATTCAGTATACTTGCCTGTGCAGTCTTATCATCCGTATCACTTGTTGGAGCTATAGACTCGTCACCGGACTCGTCACCATCCCAATCAATGTCATCATAAACCATTATCACACCACAGAAATCACCATCCGTCATAAGAATACACTGAAATGTATTCACCTTTAAGTGGGATTAAGATAACATGAAAGATAGACAAATGAAGTCATTGCCTCTATTATGACATTTGCACAACGTTCGTAATTTTTAATTGCGTTGTTACTAATATTATTGTCATTACAATTTTATTCGGCAAAGAAAAAAACGAATACAGAACAATGGTAGATTTTGAAGTGTGTCACATGGATATCGGGAAAAACAAAAAGATTAACTAATGCTACGTTTACACTATGTTCCCGGCGGCCACGGCAACCACGTTTCAGGCCACCGTGGACGAAACGAGATTGACGTGACACAACGCGGGGGACCGTATGGGCAAACGTGACAGGCCGTGATTGCCGTGGATACCGTGTCAGATTTTTAAACTGTCAAAAAAATTGCCACGGCAGTCACGGTGCGGATGAGAAACCTAGTAGGCCGTGATAAACCGGGATGAACGTAACAAAACGTGACAGTCCGTAATAGGCCGTAACAAAACTTGGGGGTGGTCCGTAGTGGGACGGTTTAAGCGCCCGGCACGCTACGGCGCGTTGCGTTCTACTACGGTCTGACACAACGCGAGGTCTCAGAATACCATGATTGCTATTGCTTGGGAGACCTTATTTTTATACCGCCGGCACAAACGTGCTCCAAAGCTGCCCTGCGTCCACGTTTCATCCGTACAAAGCCTTGACAGAACGTGAAAAACGTGTCAGACCTTGATCAGAACGTGGGAAACGTGAGGGACCCCATCAGAACGTGACGGGCCGGCAGGGAACGTTCTGGCATCCGTGGTAGAACGCGGGCCGAACCGTAGTGCGCCTTGAAGCCTCCGGGACTCACCAGCCCCTTCCCCCCACGGCCCGTCACGGATACCGTGGTAGACCGTGAGAAAACTTGGCAAGACGTAACAAAACTTGAATCCAGAGATAAAATTTGTCTAAATCCCACGGCGCACTACGTTTCGGGAAAACGGGGCTGCCGTGGCCGCCGGGAACATAGTGTAAACGTAGCATTAAAAAACTATAAACCAAAGATCATCTTTCCCAATCCGTGTGACTTCACATAAATGAATAGCACAACATACGAACATGAATTGCAGGTATAAGAGAAGATTACATAATATATGCTATTGAATCATACATGTGAAGGCTACTCGGGTAAGCGCCAGTAATTTAAAGCAATGCTTGAACTGTCGAATTTGAATTTACTCTTTTGTACGATATCACTCTTGCACAGAGCGTCAAAGACCGTGCGTAACGTCAGCCACGACGCCTCGTGTGCAACATACGTAATCATAATAATACTCTATGCTTTTATGGCGCATTTTTAAGCCTATTGACTTTTCAATGCGCTTTAAAAATATACATATTTAAAATATAACAAGATCATACAAGGAAAATGAGTAAACAAAAGCATACATAGAAAACAATAAAGATCTAACAAAGAGAACAATGACTTATCCTGTATGTAAAGATAAAGTGTATAGAATGCAGAGATTGATTGGTAGGCAGCGTAACATTTTCGAATGTAAGCGAGGGGAATATCAATATTTATGGAAGCCCTCTTTCTGAATGCATACTGGCTTCCTATCGCATTTTATGAGTGACTGTATTACTGTAACAATCAGAAGACAGATTTAAAACACTTTGAATAGCCTGCTTGACTGTATACGTACACGTGCAGCAGGATCCAATGCATCGAAATAAGCCACACTATCCCAAGTTACGATGAACATCCAGGTCGCTGTGAATGTATTCTGATCCGCGTACGCATTTCGTACAATCCTATTGGCTCGATCGAACAATGGTAACGTCTGATTGGTTAGAAGTAGTTGTCTGTACATGACGTCACCATGACCTAGACCCGCAGATGTATCGATATCAGTCCAGAATGGTGCGATAATCACACGATCATCACCAAGAGGGAAACGTTCGGGAGTGTAGGATTCAATTCCTTTGGAGAACGAAACAGCGCCATTGATATTAACCTATTCACACAAAGATAACAACAAAAATCATATTACAGTCAAGGACGTCATGGCAGCGGGTGGGAGTCCGGGAGAAATAAGAGCATAATATATTATTGGCAAATTTGTATGTGTAAAACGTCTTTTTTGTCACTTGTTGGAAAATCTCCAACCATGGTGGAAATGGTGAGGGGATTATCGTTTCTATACGTTCTCCCAGCTTGCTTTGTATTCTATATCCAAAAGGCTTGTTTACGTTTTTCCCCTTCAGGTATTCAAAATGCCAACATGGTGACTGTGATATGGTGTAATATTGAAGCCCTGAAAAAAAAATCGCGCTTCAAAATGATCAAGAAGTGCCTCAAAAAGTAAAACATCTTTGAGTGACCGGTTTTACCATATTCGTTTCCCCCAATAGACTGTAGTGTTATGAAAACTGTTTGCCAAACGCAAAATTTGGTTTCCATTTCCAATCATAAATATCTTGATGATCAGGCAAGCGATCGGCTTGTAAAAGTTATGGGGTTCCTGACTTACCTAAATGCTTATAATTTTCATTGCAGCATGAGCTAAATCCAGGATTTTATTTAAGAATCTGAGACAAAGTTACCGGATCCCTTTAAAATAAAATATAAGGTCAAGACGGTATACAACAGATAGGAACCAAAGTTTACTCACAAATAAGCTTTCGTATGGTACACCAAAGAAAGTAAAAATGTTGGAGATGGGGATTTCACCGGAGTTTCCATCGTCGCCTTTTGGAAGAAACGTATCACCTTCTGCTGATCCGTAAGGGAACGACTGAGCTGTATGATTTGAAGAAAAACCTAACAGAGAAAATATAATTGTGAATGTTAAAAAAATGGTGTATTCTCCATGAAAGCACGATAAATTGTATGTAGACCTATATATCAAAAGGAGGGGGAGAAATATCCATCTTTCCTCTCCCCTTCTCTCTCTCTCTCTCTCTCTCTCTCTCTCCTTCTCTCTCTCTCTCTCTCTTTCTCTCTCTTGTCTGGACTGTTTATCTACATGTAGATAGATAGTTTATTGGTTTCCACAATATCTAATTTTACAAAGAGTGTAACAACATATTGAAAATGATTATTTTATACATGTACATACAATGCCGGTACACACTATTCAGAATATTGTCCATTATGTTTAACTTAAGAGATAAAGTGGCGGAGCCTATGGAAAAGCAGAGCTTGTTGTGGATAGGCTCCTTAAAACTAAAAATGACATAATTAACTAAAGTAAAGTTTTCTCCTGTCTCCTCTTATCATCCTCATTTGGACCGAACATGACGTGATCCAAACGAAGACTTCTATGTCCGAAGGTCAAATTATTTTCAAAAAATTATATCTCGTTTTGTTCAAAATGTCCGAATCGTGGTTTGGGGGAGAAATGATCAGACGGTTTCTGTTTTTTTTAACAATGAAACTATGCCATTGCAAGTTGCTTGTTTCCGGTGATATTCATCAACAGTAGGTACAGAGTTCATATATTTTGTATTTTCTAAGGCGGGTAGTAGGCCTGATAATGCAAACATTTCCAGATCCTGTTGCTACATTCGGTTTTGCATTCTTGTAGACCAACCTGAACAAAGTTCATCGCTTGAATTTCCATAATATCTCACTAAATGAATACATTTAGAGGTATGTTTTTATAAAACAAATAATCTTTTCCTGTCAATATACTGCAAATTTAGTCCAAAATTGTCTTATGAAATGAATTTACACATAATCATGCATGTTCTTTAAAAAATCATCACATTAAAAAAAAGCATAGAACTCTATCATGCCCATGAAATGTGGTCATTAAAGATCATTCAGAGGGCGTACTTGGAAAGCAGTTTTGTTAAACTGAATGTACCTACCCTCTATTTTAAATAAAACTTGAGTAAATAAATAAATAAATATAAATCAAAGGGATTATTTTAATAATAATCTGGATTCTTTTTTCGTACCACACAGCCAGAAGAAAAAATGAATCGAATCAAATGACAATGCCTCCCCTCTATAGTGATCACATGTACTTATAATCTATATAAGTTATCAACTATATTGGGGATAACATTTTGAATACAAATTGAGACCTTAAAATGTTTTTAAATGCCCTCGAGCTCTTCATCCACATCCATGTTTCAATTCCCCAAGCAACATGAAGAAAAACCACGGTAACCATGCAGGATCATATTATTTGTTATTAAATACTATAATGTAATAAATCATACTGAATAGTCGTTGACCTATAAAGCTATACCTTGTTAAAATGATGATCTAATGCCTGGCGGGTATTGAGTTTCATCCCATGCATACATGTGCCAGTGTAGGGTTTCAAACCAGATGTGAATAATACAGAGATATCTGTGACTATTTTCTGAAGAATGTAAGTTAATTTTCCTGTTTTTTTATGAAGTGTTATTAGTATAGCGGTTTATTTAGAAAGGGGGAATGAGGAACATGAATTCATTTTCAACAGTACAGAAACAAATTTACATTCTTGTGTAGAAAAGCTGTGATAGAAACATGTAAGCGGCGTGTAGCTCTCCAAAATAAACCCGGATCCCGTCTTTGAGTAGGTTAAGAGTTGCGACATATCTAGATTCAAACACAAGTCCTCCAATCAATAGCAAACTTAAGAACTCCTACATCTTCAGTACGGAGTTGCAATTAATTTGAAATAACGATCAATTTGAATGAATTGCAATTTTTCTATGACGGGGCCCTGGGCTATCACAACTTGGAAAAAGATCCCATCTACCATCCCCACATATTTGTTATTAGTAAGGGGGATTTGCTCATGTACCACAAGCATTATACCTATAATCAGATACCATTTAATTCCGGGAACTGTCTATTTCGATTTGACACTTGGTTAATAATGTGAGGGTAGTAAGGATATTATGTTGCTGTTATGTGGGTTAACTGAAGCGTTTCCATGTCAGAGCGCAATAACCTCCCCTATATAGTGTTCACTATAACCGGCCTTTGGTGCTTTTGCCCTACCCCCCGCAATACTACACCGCATCCTGAGACTGAAGGTCAAAACTATGCTCAAAACTATTCATGTAAAAACATCAGATCAGAATCATTCCTTCTGTTCGTTGTATTGACTGTGTACTATCATCGTTATTTATACGGTCAATATGCATGTGCTGTAGATTGATAAATTGTACTTATGAAGATAAACATGAGAGAAGCGGAGCTTTGTACAGTGATTGTATATCATTTCCGTGATTCTTATTCAGCTCCCTAAGATGAATTCTATCTCTCTCGATAGTAGACACCCCCATATATCTACCCATCTCTCTCTCTCTCTCTCTCTATCTCTCTCTTTCTTTTTCTGTCTCTCTCCTCTCTATCCACCTTAAACTTTCGTCATATTATGTTGATAGATTGATAATGGTTATTACTATAAATCGTTATGCACGGTTCACCCTTCCTTTGCCCTTCCACCAACTCTTCTCTATACCAATATATATATATATTTCTATCAAGACTCGCTGTAACATCTTCTGTACATTCTGTTGGCATACATAAATGGAAATCATTAGTTTAAAAAACAAGGCGTTAAAACTAGTTTATTGTAATTGCTTATTTCGATAAGAGATCTTACTTTCCACCTTTCTCTCACTCTCTTTAGTTTGCTCTTCCTACTAACTCCCAACCCCTCCCCTCCCCTCTCTCTCTCCCCTTCCCCCTCCCTTCCCCCTCCCTTCTCCCCCTCCCCTTCCACGTGTAGCAAGTCGGGACTGGGAATGACACGTTTAAAGGTATAGTTCAGTTTTGGAAACGTCCCCCTCTCAAAAAATGAGATGGAAGCTCTTATTACCAATGATGTGAAAGATTATGTTTTGACTAATAAGTGATGATACAAATTTTGCCGGGAAACCGCCTACTACTGGATTTATTTGGTAAATTATCATATCTATCCGGCCTGGATAGATATAGGGTAGTCCCAGATACATCTTTCTGTGTACAGTGCTTGTAACTTTACCAAGAATGTGCCAAATTTATTATCATTTTGATGATTCAAAAACCTTGCAGTACACACCAATACTTATATGCTTTCACAATGCAATCGCTTGACCAGAACCGGTCTATACCTTTAAAACATAGAATTAGGAGAAATATATCGGATCAGAGCTAGCGTTGGAGGTTCGGCCGGTTCAGTATACGCTTGTTGCAATAAAGAAAGGTAAAACGAAGCCAACAACAACAACAACAACAACGTCAAGAAGAAGAACAAGAACAAGAGTCGCGACAATGACTGCGTTTGCAACAACAAATATCTGACGAGGAAAGATACACCCCTCCCCCCTGCTACCTTGTATCCTGTTTACAGGTGTTGGAGTATGTAAGATTATCTGGTCAAGAGTATACTATTCACCAGCAGGAACCTAATATGAGGTAAAGAACCTCTGAATTGGACTTTCTTTGAAAACGATCCCTTTATTCAAGAACTTGAACAAGGAAGTCACAAGAGAACTTCCTTTGGTTTGCGACGTTTGGCACGTCCGGTGTGCAGGATCACTTTCGAGTCTATATTTTAATATTTTGTCAATAGCTTGTTGGAAGAAATAAAGAGGCATTTCATTCATCAATTTATTTTTTCACTATTTAAATAATGTATATGATGTGTCACTAGAATATCCATGGTCCCACTTTAATAGGAAACACGTGGATGGACGGTAATTTCAAACGATCTATACGTTGCATGATCTAGTAAGTTGTTATAAATATGGGGGGGGGGGGGTGGGGGTGCGCGGGTGGGGGTTCCCACTAACAACCGGCTTGTAGCCCCTTATGTTGTTATTGCGCATGGATTTCTTGTTTACTACTATGACGATAAATTTTGATCAAAACAAGATGTGTTGTTGTCTCATTGTCATAAAGTGTCTAAGAACGAGACCATTCGTATTGTCGTTTCCCTTAACAAAATGATTATAAAGCGCATATTCAAAGACAGGAACTGCAAAGCATTAACACAAATATTCTTTACTTGTCTAAGGTATGATGATGCTAAGACAGTGACGTTAATGCTAAATGTACAATTAAAGATAATCTGAAAGTTTGAGTGAAAACAAACTATTATTAATGATAACAATGTGAAAAAACTGATCTGATCGATTCCTTAATTCTCCCAACTATATTATTACAATTTAATTACATTTAATATAAATGTAAATCGTCACAATGCAATACATTGGCTTCAAATAATATTCCAGACATTTCAGAGTTGAAAGATCTGGAAGCCTGTCTTATGTCTTATTTAATATCTTATTAAAATTAAAAAAATGTTTGGGAGAATTTACTGTTAGAGGGTGTCGCACAGTGACGCCTTCAAAGAAAACCATAAACATCTTTGTGGTTTGAAAACTTTTCAGAATGTTTTGCATGTTAGAGGGTTATCGCAGTAGAAGGAATATAATAAGTAACATATCATATACAAATTACGCAGTTTTTTCATCAATCTTCAACAATGTTACCTAGTCACTTTAACAAAACCAATTGTAACACGCATATTCATAAACGGGAACTGCAAAGCAATTTAGAAAAGAAAATCACATACGTAAAATCATAAAATACCGCATCATTGTCAATAACATTGCCATTGTTGTTTTTCTCCTCCTCCTCCTCCTCCTCCTCATCATCATCATCATCTCTATCACTATCGCTATCATCACTATAATCATCATCCTCATTGTTCGGTGTCGTTATCATTACTCTTCTAAACGATGATATTCATGTATACTTACCTATACATCCCCGGGCAATGACACTCAGGATGAAAGCACTAAGCTGTACTTTCGTCATCGTTACTCCGAGATTCGTAGTCGTTGATCACGCCGAGTCTTTTCTTTTTGTCAATGCTCATGTAAGTCCGTGAAAATCTTATTCACTCGTATCTTGAGCGAAGGCCAAAATTCTGTAGTCGTAGAAGTATAAAATTACATACGAAAATTAAATTTCGTATTTCGATTTCCTTGTCAGCAGACTGTTACAATGCGTATGCACGTAAAAGCATTGTCTTCAACCTTTAACATAATTAGAGGTTTTTGAACGGTACAATGTCCATCCAGAACTGCATTGTGCAACTCGGAATGGTGTGAAACGTTCTCCAAAGAACAATAATGTGTTATTCGGAGCTTCCTAATATTTTGATGAAAATAAGTTGTTCGTTGTTAGATAATTATTCATGTGGGGAGAATGGGATTAGCAAGTAAACGAAGACAACAGAGAGAGAGAGAGAGAGAGAGAGAGAAAGAGATATATTGGGGTGGTAGCGTAGCTCGGTCAATTTGTAGAAAAATATTATGAGTAAGTAAATCCAATCTGTGTTTATAAAGTATGAACAAAGAGTTTAAAGCTTTTTACACATATCGATATGAAGAAGTAGAAGGAAGAAGAAAAAACTTCCCCAAAAGACATTCGAGTTCTAATCAGTAGGCCTATATAAAATTCATTGTAATAAATTTAGAAACAACTCGAAATAGAACTGGCCATGCCATCAATTGACAAACACTTTAAACACTTTAAATAAATATCAATCACACAATATATGAAGTTGTTAACTTACCTGATAGTGTGATTAAGAAGACGTCTGGTTCATCTATCCTCTATCTAGATTGTGTGAATATGAAGGAAATCAACTATACTTTATCCGATCTAGCGTTGATATACTTCCTGGAAGGAGATACTCCCAGAGTTCCACGTAACCTGTACCTGACCCTGATCGGAAGATGTGTTTCATGATATGCACGTATCACATGGAAACTTACAATAGAAGCAAATTCTAATATTTTTAATACTGGGTATAACTAGTACGAGAATAAAGACACTTTTCTCAATTAGACAGAGAATTAGCAAATCTCCGAAATTCTGTGAGTTGAAAAAGAGTATAAGGTCATTGTCTCCTGCTATGTACATGTTTTAAACGGAGTGCATCAGTCTGATTGTTCTCTCTCTCTCTGCCCCCTCCCTACTCTCTCTCATCCCCTTCTCTCTCCCTATCTCTCACCCACCCCTTCTCTTTCTCTCTCATGTTTTATTTCTTTTTAAAGCTTACAATTGTGACTTGCTGCTGCTATGGACTTCTCATCTTTCCTGCAAAGGCATTTTCTCACGATTCTCGAGCGGTGCTCATCGACTAATATTTGCATGGACCTACTTCAAATACCGCGGGAAAGGTAGATATGAAGAATAGAACAGCTTACGATGTATTTTTCGAATTGAACATAGGTTTGATGCTACCAGACTTGTTTTAGACTGTATGATAAGAAGAAAAAGGAAACAATAATATTCGATTATTTCATGCTGGAATAAAAGGAAACCTGACACACCCTTGTTTTTCATGTTATATTTTAGTTTAATTTCATTCAGTATCAAAACAATACAAATAATTCTGCAAAATAAAATTTGTACACGCATTCACACTCACGCACGTTTGCAAACCACCATACACTCACACGGCAGAACACCCTCGCCCCAAACCCATACGCATACATACAAACATAAACTCTAAACATACAGCAAGATTACCTGCTCACGTTCATATCTTAAAGGTGATATCCATTTGCAGATTGTAAAATGTCCAATCAGTCCAGACCGCAACAGGACAAATAATTGCTACTGTATAAATGTAATATATTTTCACTTGGGGAAAAATGATGAAAGGCTCTCGAAAGTTGTTTTTTCCCCTTCCATCACCAGAAACAAACATACACACACCCACACGCACATCACTGATGAAAGGCACTCCGAATAAGTTCAATTCGAAATGATAAAATGATTATGCTGCTTTGCTTCATGAACACAGCGTCGAATAGCCTTTTTTGAAAATAAAAGGTAGGATATTCCATAACTGTGGAATAAGTAATTCGTTGGCTACCACCCAAACTACTAGAAGGACAACTCCCTATAGCGTATAGTTGTATGAAGGCAGTTTTGCTGACCAGCATTCAAAGCCATCAACCTCTATTTACAAAGTTTGACTAACTTGGTTCTAGATGGTCACAGCACGGCGTATATTTTGTTTTGTCCTTAGCCACCAAAGAGTATTGTCAAGTTGTGCCTAACTTGATCTGAATTTTATCTCAGTGTTTGATTTAAGTTCATCGACAAATTGAATGTCCGGTATTAAAAGAAGGCATTCTTGGTTAGGCAATTTCGTTGATTCACCACTTCAGATAGTGAACTTCATTTATCGTCATTTTAGTTGCATGTCAATACCAAAGTTTTCGAGAAACTTCATTGATAACCTATTATGTTGTAGGAAGAAATAGCGTTAAGCGTCCGGTATATTAGGTGAAAGCAAATGACCTGTCGTACTATTTAACCATGGAAATAATTGTCGATATAAAGAAAATCGATATAATGTCTACATGGAATAAATCAGAGGACTATATTTGACATTGAATATGGTTCGAACACATGCCCAGGCAAGCCAATTAACTCTATTATACTATCAATCCACATTAGGTAGGCATACCCTGGATTTTAAGAGAGAATTTCGTTGAATACTTGAGAGCCTAATAGTTATTAGGTAGTGCATACGACTATATGAGCTAGAATGGCAGAGGGCCAACTATTAACCAGCCAAGAATAAATTCAGCGGCATGATCACGGTAAGAATTAAGCAATTACAGCGCCCGATGTTTCAGAGGGTTCTAGGACACCTACCACCTGGACATCCACCCCCTGATAACCACCCAAGTCAACGAACCCCTATGACAACTCCCCCGGACAACTATCTTAGGGGGTAGTTGTCCCGGAGGGTAGTCGTCCTAGAGGGTGGTTGCCCTAGGGGGTAGTTGACTTGGGGTGGTTATCCAGGGGTGGATGTCCCGGGGGTAGGTGTCCGGATACGGTTTCAGAAAACATCTAGGTTTTCTTTTCTCTCATGTTTTGTAATGTAACCGAATCATACACTGCATGTTATTGTTCGAGATGACTTAAACTAAAATAAGTATTCTTGTATCAGCATTGGCGTAGCGAGGGAGAGATTTGGTTGTTCAAACACCCCACCCCCTGGCAAAAGGGAGTGTTTTAGAATTTTTTTGTTTTTTGTTGTTGTTCGAGTGGGGGGGGGGGGGTGATGTTGAGAAAAAAAAAGTGCTCACCCCCCCCCCCCCCCGTTGAGTTAAAAAAAAAATAGTCCTTTGGCGGCTTGAATCAAGTGTAGGAAATATAAAGAACCGGCCAGATTACAGACTACCATTCGATATGTACATAGGGCATCCGTTGATTTTACTGACGCAGTTGATCTACATGTAACCATTAACATATTGTACGAACTTTCATTACAGGCCCATATATGCAACGACGGGGTTATGTAAACAATACTTACGGTGTTACAAAATCGATTATTTTTTTGTCGGCACATGTATCATATAACGTAGTTTTTTTAAATATTGTGGTAAGAATTGTTTTATAGGAAGGCTTATCGAGCGTTATTTTGTTAACATTTTTTTTTTTTTTTTTTTTATTTTTTAAATCTCATTGTAGCCTTATCAAAGAATAATGTGATTGATGATAACTTATGTAAAGGAAAATGAGGACATTTTATTGAATCCTGGGAATACTGGCATGTTTACCTTTGACAGTAAATATCCTCTGCCGAAATCATAACTTCGGTCGGTAAATTCTGAATTTGTCGATTCACATATTTTGTTAACACTGGAGCATGCAATATTTGTATAATATACACGAATCGGCTCAACTGACATGATTGACGTGGGTATCAAAATAGTATTTTGATGAACCAATATGCAGAACCCACGCGTTTCGGGATTTTGTCACGATTAGGTGTCAATTGACACTTGCATCTCTCTGCTTGTGTCAACATGACAAGAAGTAATACTATGCAAAATGTCACCCCATGTTCCAACATAAAGTCAGTTACGATAACATGGATATTGCAAGATGGTTTAAATTGACTTTCCGCTGGCTTAATCTGACAAACGATTTTACAGCCTAGCGACCGGACTAACATGATGCGGGTAGAATAATTTCCATGATAGACTACGCGTATTATAATCTATGACAAAATGGAAGGAAACTCTACGAATTTTCCGAAGGATATCGATTTTGGTATTACTTGGACGGATATATTTCAACTGGTTTTTCTCTTTATTTTCTTTTTCGTTGGAATTTTTGGTAATGCTTTCATCCTCGCCGTTTACCTCAAGAAGAAGCGTCGCACAAGCACGGACAACTTAATACTAGCTTTAGCGTCTACAGACTTAACGGCAAGTATCCTCAAAGTACTACCAATGTTGCGTGTAGGATTCCCATCTCTAGTAAATGACGGCCTTTGTATAACTATTGAAATAGCGGATGAAGGAGCTGCCTTTGCTACTCTTTTCCTGACTTTAGCTATATGCTGTGACCGTTATATGGTCGCTTGTAGACCTTTCAGATGTCGACTGTCTACAAAGTGTGCAGGTATTTTGTCAATATCTTGCATTTCAGTCGGATTTCTTTTGATGACCCCTAAAATTCGAGCTGTCAGAGCTACGAAGCTCACACCGCTAAGTAATGCCATTTGTGATGCCAGGAGTAGAATTTGGGTCGTAGCATTATCTCAAGTGCTATACCCTACCGTCTTTATTGTCGTCATGCTCCTAACCCTGTCCCTCTACTGCAAGATCTTTATATTCCTACGCAGGCAGGCAAAGGTTCATGCAGACCTTTTACGTCGCAAACCGCATACCACATCTAACATGACAGAAATGCAGAAGCAACACGCAACAGTCATCGCATCTAGAGTTGATCCTGACAAAAACGCAGATGCCATTACCATTTTGGGTACGAAAAAAACCCCGACGAAGCCAACATCAGTTTCTGTAAGTGGATTTGTGAGTTCTGATATAACGGGACAGCCATCAGGGACGGCAATTTTGTCATGTCAAAGTAGACTATCCAAAGAGTATCAACCTTCATCTGAAGCTACGACGAGTGCGTGGATGTCACCTGCCTGTAGACAGAACTCATTGCATGATATCCTTAGAAACACACTTGTAGACTCCGAAATAAGTAACGGCCATTTAGAACACGAGGATACTCAACATACATCATCCAACGTGTCTAACGGCATCAAGATAGTCTCTACTGCTGCGTCTGGACATAGCGCGTCGAGACAAAGACTGAAGTCAAATAATGCTGCAGGCGTAGGTGTTGCATGGCCGTCAAAAACTCCGAATCATCATCCAAATGGACGATCAGGAAGAAAGACGAATGATATGGGCCGAACGACTACCAGAATGGTTCTTATTGTCTCTATATTCTTCTTCATTACCTGGTTACCCTGGATGGTCATTGGAGTCTGCTATTTCAAACTGTCGCAGCTCCTGAGCAAAGATATATTTAATGTCATGTTTCTTGTCTTTGGTCATGCTCGTAGCGCTAATCATAGCGTCAATATTTTCGTTTATTATTATGTAAACTTGCCTTTTCGAAAAGCAATTCGACATCTCATCTGCGGTAAAGCTATTTAGTATGTTTAAAGGTGAGGTATTTGTAGGGGGTGTTTCTGTTCAAGCAAATGTAACGTGGACTTCAGAAGGTAAACAAAATTTCCTACTGACCAAATAATCAACGAGAATTCTCTGGCTCTTGCATGGAGCTCCGTTCTCCGGGAACCACAGACTGTTTATGCTCACAACACCACGAATTATTCCCCTCTTTTAAACCGCGTTTTTTAAGAGGGGTGACGCGGCACACTAGGGTGTCGCAAGAGGATTTTAGTAAATATTTGAAAATGTAATTAATTCGGGATGACATCGATTTCGTTGAATATATATACTGTATATCATTAAGAAATAGCATTTTAAAGATAGTAAAGTGTATATCTTACTCGCTCACTCGTAACCTTTAGAGATAATTATGATGATTTCAGTGCCTAAATACCTCCACATTCGAGCAAGGTGGTGCACTAATAGTCTTATCTTTGACGGCGAGGAGCCCGAATTGATATTATATCTTTTCTATCCAAATTACATTTTACCAAGCTCGTTTTGCTTCACTCACTCGCAACATGTAGATAAATGATATTTCTGGGCAATGAGATGCCCGAATATCCTCATATTTGTGCATTGAGGTGACCGAACATAATGAACATATTACTCGAGAATGCCGAGTTGACAGCTTTGAAAAGAAGCCATTCTTTTTTACTATCTAATCTCGATATTATTCTGGCTTATATAGTGTCATGCAACGTTGTTTGCTTGGGAATGATGCGAATACTATAATTTAGGAAGATTGACACACTGGTGATATTCACCCTGGTAAATTTGTATTTATGATATGTATACATTAACCACTGCGTGTAGTAAACATAAGGAATGCGCTTAACCCTTACTGCACTGGGCTATTTTGAACACCTCATGACTGGTGGGGGGGGGGGGGGGGCTGGGAGGCCCCCCTATGATCTCGGCCGTCGAAAGTCCGTTGGACACGAAAATTTGCATGTTTGTAGATATTTACGTAAGAAACAAGATGGTCTTATGAGTTTTTTTTCATAATATGCACATTTTGGTCGTTATAGCCTAATTAATTATGCAAAATGCTAATTTTATGCATTTTACAGAAAACTCTACATATTTGTCTGGAGACTTGTGAAGAATCTTGAAAATGTATTGAATAAATGTTTTCTTCATCTCAAATTCAGGAGGTTACATTATTTTTATGATATTTGAAAATGCATAGGTTAATTTGCATATTTTATGACTCGGAATACGCAAATTACGCATTCATGAATATCAAATCTGGAAATATACAGGGAACTAGACTTATTACAAAAATTGTCAGACTCCACTTTTTGATATTAATTGAAACTCCTTATTCATATGAAACTTCTTTTCTAACACAAAATAGTTATTTTGATGTAATTAATAATGATAATTTATGCAAATTTGATGCGATTTTCAAACATTTATTTTCTTATGCATTTTATTGTTTTTTTTATTTCTTATTATATATATTGTTTTATTTTTAATGTATTCTTTTGTTCTGGAATACATCAAGTTACTTTGAGAATCATATAAAAGCAATTTGAATCAATTCATATCTCCCACTTAGGAAGAAATACATCTAAACCTGTTTTCACATTTCTGCTTGTACATGAATATATGCAATTATAGCACTTTTTAATGACATGTGCATACTAATTGTTATGTAACACCTGTATATCCCATTTCGACGAAAATGGTATCAAAATATGCGTAAGACTTGAGGGAAAAAAGTAATGAAACGACAATTCAAAATTCCAGACGGTTGCGGCGCAATCTCCGAAAATGTCGAGGGGGGGGGGGCCTCCCCCAGTACAGTTCGGGTTAATATCCCTTAGTACTATCTTTCGTATCAACCAGTCTATAATTCATTGTATAGAGAAGGTCATATCACAAGGTCATGCTTCAAAAATTGAAAAATATTATAATGTATAGTAAAGGATCAAACCAGACTTTCTTGGACTAGAATATCTCAGCCGAGTAATATCATATTGTGATTTACTTAATTCATTATCATGCACTGCATATTATTTATATTGTTTGTTCAAAGTCAAGTGAATTTCAAAACAAACAGATAAATCCGAATGATCCGCGCAACGTGCTACAAGCCTATAATTGCCTTCTGTGTGTAAATTGTCTGTAAATGGGTGAATTTGTAATTGAGTAATTGAGTAGTTGCCGAGCGTATGTTAGAGTGTGTGTGTACGTGTGCGTGTGTGTGTGAATGTGCGGTGGGTGGGTGCTAGGATCACATTTCTTAAAGTGGGAGCAGCTTAAGATTAATTAAGATTTGCTTTCTTCTCCACCGTGAGCCTGTTAAAAGCGTAACTCGATTTTGCGGCCTGGATAACTTATTTAGTTTTTATTTATTTATTTATTTATTTCTAATATTTTGACAGGGTAGCCCATTCACCAACAAGTAGTGGTCTTCCATGGGGCCCTGAATGAACATATTTACATCGTTTATAACATTTATACAGAACAGTTACAAAAATAATACTCGTTTGCAAAATAAATATAATTATTAACCTAGTAAACAGTAATGTCAATAGGAAAATATTAATTAAGTCGCAATTATGTGAATAAGTCATGTAAATATTACAGAACATGCACGTAGTGTATGTACGGCTGAGCATTTCACAAATTACAACTTTGTTTAAACAATCTCTTAAATGAATTGACAGAGGAAGCCGCTCTCAATGAATTATCTAGCTTATTCCATTCAAATAAGGAAGAAACAATTGGACTACACTTATAACAATCAGTGTGAAATCTAGGCACACGTAAACATCCACTGTCTATTTGCCTTGTATGATGCTCATGTACATCATTAGGATTGATTAAGCCTACCTGAAGGTAAGAAGGTGCTAAGTTATGAACGCATTTATATATCATCATAACGCGACTTAACTCAAACCGCTTGTCTAGTGTCATCCATTTAAGACTTGTGAACAAATCAGCCGACGGTGTGTCATATGTCTTGTTCAATATTATTCTTGCGGCCCTCTTTTGAATTTTTTGCAGCTTAGTTGTATGAGAATGAAATCGGTTCGACCATACAACAGAGCAGTAATCTAATCGTGGCAACACTAGACTGTTATAAAGTAACTTTAAGGATTTTTGAGGCAAAAAACTTTTTGCTCTCTTTATCATGCTAATGTTTTTCTGGGTAAGTTTACTTACGTTTTCGATTTGTTTAGACCATTTCAATTCTTCATCTATCAAAAGTCCTAAGCATTTGGTGAATTGAACTCTTTTGATCAAATTGCCGTTTAATGAAATGGTAAAAGATTCAATTTTCTTGAGATTAGCAGGAGAGCCTATTAACATGACACAAGTTTTTTCAGTGTTAAGAACAAGACGATTTTCCTTAATCCATGCCATGACTCTGTTTAACGCAACAGTTAATTTTTCTTCCACAACAGTTGCATCATATGCACTGACGGTAAGTGTCGTATCGTCAGCATACATATCTATGATACCTTCAGGAGTACATTCAGGTAGACTATTAACATATATTGAAAATAAAAGGGGACCAAGAATTGAACCTTGTGGCACACCTAATTTGATGGTTGATGGATGCGACTTGGCTCCTTTGAATTGGGTCACTTGTTGTCGATCCCCTAAATATGATTTGAACCAATAAATAGTCCTATTACTACAACCTATACAAGCTAGTTTATGTAGAAGTAGCTCATGGTCAACAGTATCAAAAGCCTTACGAAGATCTATGAAGGCAACTCCAGAAATGTTTTTGTTATCAATATTCAACGACCATTGATTTACAAGTTTTGCAAGGGCAGTAGCTGTTGAATGTTTAGGTCTAAATCCAGACTGATTAGGGTGTAATAATTGATTCACGTCCAAGAATTCACTGAGTTGTTGGTGGACGGCCCTTTCTATAATTTTACTCACGATAGGTAATATTGAAATGGGGCGGTAATTATTCAAAGAAGAAATATCTCCAGATTTGAATATTGGTACTACCCGAGCCTTTTTCCATTCACGTGGAACAACTCCTGTAGACAGGGATTTGTTAATGATATCACAAAGAGACTCTGCGATAACATTCTTCGTCATCTTTAAAAGTTTACAGCTGATGTGATCTTCACCAGTTGCTTTATCTATACTCAGATTATCAATCTGTTTCAATACAAAATCCTCAGTAATCAAATTCAAATTAAATTGCGAATGAGTTGGACCAATATTTTTGTCCTTGTCTACTCTCAGTTGAGACTTATTCCTTCGCAGGTCCTTTGTAATCTTAGTAGCATTAGAAATGAAAAAGTCATTAAAAGCTTCAGCAATATTTGCATTGTCTGACACATTAGCACCATCAACATTTATGCTATTGGGAGATATAGGTAATGACTTAGGCACCAGGTTTCTCAAACATCTCCACATATGCTTACTATTGTTATGATTTTGCGAGATCTGGTCTGCATTATATTCTCTTTTTCTTTTCCTCATGAGATGAATAACTGTATTCTTTAGATATTTGTAGGTGTCCCAAAGATCATCACTTTTGTTAGCTTTAGCAGCTTTGAGAACTTTATCACGTTCCGTCATAAGCTTAACAATCTCGTCAGATATCCATGGACATGCCTTTTTTCTTATCCGCTTTTTACATACTGGTATGTGCTTGTTGATTATATTATTGAATAGAGTCAACCACATATCCCACGCAACATCAACATTATCTATATCTTTTATGACCTGCCAAGGAGTACTTCTCAATTCATTGTAAAATTTCTCCTCGTCAAGATTTTTAAACGAGCGAAATTCTGCGTATTCAGATTTGTTATGGATCTTTGCACTAAAATCGCGAACCGTATACACCAAATAATGATCACTTATGCTAGTTTCAAATATTCCCCATTCATTGTAAAGTTCCTTGTCTGATACAAATATCAAATCAATTAAAGTAGAAGAGGTATTTGTAACTCTTGTGGCAGTATCAATTAGCTGACTTAGCCCGTACATATTTGTATAAAACATTAACTTTTCAGCATTCAGATCAAGTTGGTGTGGCATACAATCACAATTGAAATCACCTAAAATAATACAGCTCATATCTTCCGAGAGAGCAGAGTCCAAATTTTCGTCTAATTCTTCAAAGAAATCAACGTGAGAATTTGGAGGTCTGTAAAACTCTCCAACCAGGATGGGAGACTTATTTGGATAATGCAATTCAAACCAAAGGCATTCTAAAGTAGATGAAATCAAATCATCCCTTCTTTTATAATTGAACCTCTTGGATATATATACAGCCACACCACCACCATGTCTCGTACGGTCTCTACGTAATAAAATATAATCATCTATATACAATTCAGAATCATCAATCATGGAGTCGCAAAATGTTTCATTTAAACCAATAACATCAAATGATGCATTTCTCAGAAGTAATCTAAGTTCGTCAATCTTAGCAACTAAGCTATGAATATTCAAATGGGCAAATTTTAAGCCCCTGTTTCTAAACGGAGGAACTGAACCACCTTCCAACTGTTTAATGTTACTCTTATTCAGTTCATGAGATTGATCCTGAAGATTATTTAGTGGCCTGGATAACTTATTTAGTATATTTTTCTTGAGTTGAGAATGTTGGCAGACATCCACTGAGTGAGTACTGTGTGTGTGGGTGTGTGTGTGTGTGGGGGGGGGGGGGTGGGTGGGTGGGTGGGTGAGTATGTGTGTGAGTGGGTGAGTATGTTTGTGTGATAGAGGGTGAGCATGTCTGTGTGATGGAGGGGGCAGGGAGGGGGCAGGCTTGTTTCAGTAAAATTACCTCCAGATTTGTTTTTTTTTGTAATATATAAGTAAATAACATTTACAATTGTGTTTAAGTACTTATAATAATAATAAAATAATAATAATAATAGTGGCTACTTATATAGCGCACAGGTCCACCTTTCGGTGCTCATACGTTTACTTTGTTGCTAAGTTATATTATACTGCAAATAAGTTTGTGTTTAATTATGTTTATGTAAAAGCATCAATATTGAACACGTTTATTTTATTCAACTGTATGTCATGGTTTGTATTACACATCTGGAGAAATAAAACAAAATTGTTAAAAAAAAAAAAAAGTGTACGCGTGTGTGTGTGTGTGTGTGTGTGTGTGTGTATACGCGTGAGTGTGTGTAAGGGTGCGTTTGGTGTGAGACTCTTTAGGATGGAGTAACAGAAGATGAATCATCAAACACAGATTATTGTACAATATATCAGATGAAAAGTTAGGAGCTTCTTTTAGAGAAATCGCAAGTATAAATTCAGCTAATCGTAATTTAATTTTCATAAAAATACAATCCAAGGAAATAACCATGTATACGTACGACAAAACAAGGCAAATACAGAGTAATCAATATTATCGGCAATGTACAAAAGACATTTTTCACTTTACAATTTATATGAAATTAAAAAGGAGAACTAAACAAAATTAAGACATAGTTCCCACTGAGAAATATGATTGATTTAAAAAAAGATAGGTTATAAGATTATGTTTAAACATTTCAACTGATCTGCTATTAATCTCTCCAAAGCGAGAAGGCTCTGAACGAGCAAACTTCTTTCCCCACCTAGTATACCATTTGTATTATTTAATCTATTGAAACATATTTATACAGGATAAAAGCATGATCAGCAAAGCTGATTTTTCATCATGGTGCTGATTAAGGACATACAACTAATAGTAAAAACTAAAACAATTCAAATAGAACAAACAAATACAGAAAATCAAAGATGAACCTTGCAATTTAGCCAAGGAAGAACACAAAATTCGGATTTTTAAAAGTGTAAAGATGCGGGTGGGATGTAAAGATCTTTCGAAGTGATATTGTACCGTGGAGCAGAATCATGGAAACAATGAATAAAAGAAAAATAATGTTACTGAACAATGCGTTCATTCATGGGCAACCAATGAAGTGCTACCAATACTCCAGAAAAAGTAAAAACATATGATTTGGAAATGGATATTGCGTCATCAAGGATGCTAGAAATGCAGTTCTTATTATGAAATACACACTTTCGTTCTCAGTAAGATTAAGTGAATGTCTATTAGTGTTCAACCACTAAAAAACATTGCTCAATTCTTGATACATTTTTTAAGTAAAATGTTAATAAAGAAGAGTTGTATCATCGGCATAGTTAATATCGGAAAAATGTTTTGAGTGATCTACTTTATCCAATGCTTCCGAAAAAAATCCCTATATATTGTAATACAAGACGTATCATTTTCTATTGCTAATGTCACTTTGTCCTGGAAATGAATGAAAGCATGAGTTGCAGAATGATTACACCGGAATCCATATTGGCAATCTAAAAGTATCTTATTTTTTCGGATAGGAGTCATACAGCCGATTATAAACACACTTTCTAATAATATCGATATACAAGGCAACAAAGATATTGGTCAATAATTGTGAGGTAATTGGCAATCATCTGTTTTATAAATTGAGTCAATCTTAGGTTTCTTAAGTTTACTCCCAAAAGTACCGGTTAACAGCGATATATCAAATATAAATAGCAAAGATTTAGCAATAACATGGATAATATTTATTAGTACATTACATTTTATGTTATCGCATCCACATAATTTTGTATTCTGGATTATCTAAATAGACGGGGTTAAAACTTAATTTCAGCAATAGGCTTGACAAAAATGAAACCAAATTAAGATTGGTTGAAAAATCCTTATGACAAATCACATGAACTTGAATTATATTATACAAACCAAAACCGGTACAAATCAAAACATCAGAAGATAATACATTTTTTGAATTATTCACAATGCCAATGAAAAAACTGAAAAAAATCAAAGTCTCACACAAATATATAAACAATGTCAGTCGTGCTTTTCCCCTCTAATAATCTATCTTAATCTACATTTTAATTTTTAAAGTATCGTTTGAAGGTATTTTGATCAATGAAATGGTTGTTAAGAAAGTGGAAACGTTTATGAACTTGAAAACTAGACCATAGCACTGATTTGTTGAGAGATAAAGGCGAGCCATTACAAATTGCAAATAAGATATAATTCTTTAATATAAATAGATGAGCTCACCCTACAAAGAAGCCGATGCACAGCCAAAAAAGACTAAAACAATCATGAATGCTTATGAGGTAGTATTTGTAACAAGAATTGACTGATATACAGATATAATCCCTTTCAAAATACAGTGGAAACCTACTATATTACATATAAAGGGTTAATGGCGACAGTCCATGTTGATTATGCAAATCAATATGCATTCATGATCGACGTTTTAAAACGCAGACACATCTTCAACATTTTCCTTTCTTCAGAAGATAGATCGGAAAGGTGCTCGAATTATGACTAGAAATGCCTGTCGAAATCGATAATCTCGATACGAATAAATGATTGGGTTGATGAGAGAACTAAATGAAGTTGATGCAAATCCTATCACAAGAAGCACTGATCTCAGCATCTCGGACATAGGGACTACCAATGCCAACACTTCGAAGATAAGAAATGGAGACCAACAGATGACAAAGACTCCGACGATTAGAGACATTGTGTGTAATGCCTTCATGTGTAGAACACCATCTTGGGCACCTAATCTTTCACGGTCAATTATTCTCATGTTAGCAATGGTTCGTGATTTCTTAATAGCAATTTGTAATATACGAACGTTGAGTGCAATAGTAAAGGAGACCATTAATACATATAAAAACACAAAAGTCCAGACGGAAGCAATAGTTGCCTTCGGAGCATTTATATAGTGGTCCCCGAAACAGTGAAACGTCCTGTTTGTACCGTCAGTCATAAATATTGCGGTACGCCCGGCAAACAATATAATGCAAGCGATCCACATGAGAGCGATACTGCAGCCAATGCGGTAACTGGTTACGATGTTACGGTACCGCAGCGGCCTCGTTACTGCAATGAATCGGTCAGCTGTAACCGCTACGATATGAAGGAAAGATACTCCCGATGTTAGAAGCGTGAGGAATGCCATGAGTTGCAGTTGAGGGATACAGTTAGAGGCATTCTTCATGAGCAAAATTTCTAGAGGATTGGCGATGAGTCCAACCAAGAGGTCCACAAACGCCATACTTGCCAGTATTAGATTTGTTGGTGTACGCATGGTTTCATTTTTATACACTGACAAAATTACCAATACATTTCCAACAATGATACAAGGAATAAATAGAGTAAGAATTGTAATTGACGCAATTTTAATAGACTCCATTGTAGCTGTTAAAAGATTGTATTATTCCAATAATTTGATGTCTAGTCAATAACAGCTGGCCACCAGGACGTCCTCCCCTGAGGTGGAAAGACCAAATCCGCCAAGACTCTGGATTAAGCCTGGAGGCTGCCCAACACCAAGCCCAGGACAGAAATGAATGGAGGCAGACCACCCGTAGGAGCGCAAGGGGACACTCCGTCCTGAGCACTTAAGTCAGTAAGTAAGTCAATAACAGCATTTGTATAATTGTCAAACTGTATAATGTTCACAGTCATCCAAAGTCTTTACAAAAATATCCACCATATCACATCTAATACTGTTTATCAATTTCGGACATAGCATTTAGGCGAATGAGATATCCAGCTAGATCGATGGCGTCAATTTAAATAGACGTGGTAACAGGTTTGAAAGCTTTAAATATTGTGAAGAGAACAGGAACGTACGATCATCATGTCATATTGAATTTAGGGTAAATTTGATAAGAGAAATATAACAAAAGAAGGGTAAGAGACTAATTGACTAGTACGTCAATAAAGCCTATGATCAAGAAGATATTGAGCCTGCAGTAGAAGTTAATAAATCTCGATCTGTTTCTGGGGCTTCAAATTTTACTTCATTACCTTTCAGCATATTTCCACCAATCTGTTAATGTTTGCCCTATTTATTTATTCATTGAAACTATGATTGACAGGTTTATTAAAGAATAAATCGCTTCCATCACATGATATACGCCATCTTGGCTGATGAAAATTAATAGTCTCGATCGTGATACCTTTGATATTAGATTACAATACACAATAATTATATTAATGAATGAAAAATTGACTGAATGAATCGTGTTCACATCATGTTATATATTGACCAAATATGTGTTTATAATGTGAACACAGTTTTAAAAAATGAGGGTACCCATGGTAAAGAGCGCCTTACCTGAGATATCCTTGTGGGCGCACCCTTCCCCAAAACACTGTTTTGTGATCATCTGATGGAAATTAGGATTGATGTACTGAACCCCAGAACCCCCTCCCTCCCCCACACTCCCCCTCTCCTCCTTCCCTGTCCTGCCTCATATTCGTCAAGAAGATACGGTGTTACTGACAGCAGGTCAGTTTAGTTTTGGATCCGGGTTTGTCGCTGTAATTTTGGATACAATGCATTTAAATATGATTTTGTTTTGTTATCTACCCGAATATTGCACGTAAACAGTTTACAAAAGGAAATTGAATCATAGTAAAATAAAGATAAAGTTGAGTTCTGGTCATGCGATTGCATTGTGAAAAAAACGGTGAGGAATCGATCAGAAAAAGTAGATCATGTAGCATATAAGTATTGAGGTGCTTGAACACCTTAAACACCCCATGTTTGCCAAGGGGATGTTTGACACCCTAAACACACTCTCGATACGCCTTTGATCTGCCTTACGATGTCAACCGTTTGTAAAATCACGGAATCGATTTGCCTTTACATCTAAAAAGGAATTAAGTCTCGGTACAAAGTTGACTCAAGAATTTGAAGGAGAGAGAGAGCGAGTAGAAATTTCTGGGATTTAAATATTAATTAAATTAAATTAATTAATTAATTAGAGAGTAAATATGGAACGTTGATAATACTGATGATGTGGACCAGTGGCGTACGCAGGTTTTTTTCAAGGGAGGGGTTTTAAAATCGGGCCCAAAATTTGCTCCCGAAAATTTGAAAATCGCACCGGCCGAAAAGTCGCTCAGTGGGGGGGGGGGGGTTCACAAAAAAGATACACAAAACATACACATACAAAAATCTCAAGGGGGGGGGGGTATAACCCCCCCCCCCCCCCCCCCTGCGTACGCGTATGATGTGGACAATATCCCATAGGCATAATAATTTATAGTCATAGTAAATAATTATGCTTCTAAACTTGCATGTCGCTTTTCTCAATCCTTATGTGGTAAAGTCAAATATGTGATAAAGAAACAGTACATTTTCAGAGTAGACATTTTTGCTACTATAGTCCCCAGGTTCCAAGATAATGAAGATTGACACTGCATTTGACACCGCCTTGGTTACATGAAGAAGATGAGGCAGAATCGAGATTCTGATGGCGATCTAAATATCGGTTTTAAGCATTATAAAGCTGAAGTAAGGTCTATTATGTAGAGTTGGTTAACACAAAGCAGAAATAATAGAATGATCGATTTCAACCTCTGCTGCCAATCAAGGCCTGTCGACTTTATTTCCTCACTTCCTCCCCCGACTTTCAAGTTCTCCACGATTAAGTGCTCGTGTCAATTTATGACACATATATCATCATATTATGAATCTTCCTTTGATTATCGATAACTCAAATGATAGCTTGTCAACTCCGGAGTATTGACCAAAGTATTTTTGGCGAAACGATTTTGCAGTCTTATGTGCGAGACTGCGAGTTAATCAGCTAATGGACTCGATCTAGTTTACACGGAAAATAAGCTATTGATGTGTAGACCATATTCGAGAATATTTAGGGCATGTTTATAATTGAGTTTAGAAGATAAGTATCTCTTTTTTTTTTGCTTTTTGCAGCAAGTTACATTGCCAGAGTTACGACTCTCATTCTTTGAGCTGCAGCAGAGTATAGGCTGACTCAGTGGCGTAGTTACGAGAGCAGGGCAGCAGCCCCCCCCCCATCGACTTGCAATAACAAACAAATTAAAGTGAGAGCCAGGGGAGAGATGAAGGAAAAGGGAGGAAAAAAGTTAACTAATATCAGGGGACATATTGCTCGAAAACGCACTTATAATTATTATAATAGTATGTGAATCAGTAAGTAGGGATAACATAAGTTATCAAAAATACTATGGGGTTATCCTATCTCCATCCTGATATACTGGTAGCGTACAGCAGAGAGAAAAGGAAGGAAATGGAGATATAGGAGTGAAAGATACAAGACATACGACAAAAGACACAGAGAGATGTATGTGTGTCTTTTTAACTTTAAAATGCAACATTTTCCTTCTCTTAAAGGGCAAGAGGTATATCCCCTCCCGCCCTAGTCAATTTGCCCCCTCAAAATTAGAAAATCTAACAACGATTTTTATTTTATTAAACCGAGGTTCCCTAGCATTTTTTATAGTTATATCAAGGAGTTTATCGTTTTGCTTACATCAACATATATTTAGGAATAAAGTCAAATCTATGGAAACAAAGTATCAGAAACCGCAAGGTGTCCAATTTAGATCGCAGATAGTAATGCATATTTACTTATCTCATTTGCTATTCGTGACAATATCTTGATAAACTCCATAGGGGCATTGCAACTCGATGTATTCCATATTATTGTACAGTGTACTTGTATTGTTTGTGGAAAAAGTCTTACGTTATTTATTTTATTGTATTTTATATTATTTTAAAAGTGTTCATATATTAAAATGTGAGAAAAGTCTAACGTTGTTATTTCATTCATTTAATTCCATAATTCATAAATCATACACACAAGATGACGATAATAAAAAGACCACTATTTGAGTGTTAAACCAGCCTCACTTCCAAATAAGGGGTTTAATTTTCCAGTTTTTATGATGATATCAACTCGCATTTCGCTAACCACCGAGATCCGCGCGAATAATTGGTTGATGATCTATAATAATACCAGTTTTCGCCAATCAGAGAACTGGAAAAGTCAACGCCCCTTGTTAGCCTAGATCAAAATCCCAATGCATATTTTGTCCTTTATTTCTAGAGTCTAAGGCACAATTTTAAGAAGTTGGGCCCCATAGAGCCTATATATATATATATACACGAAAAAACAAGACTTTTTTTTTTGGGGGGGGGGGGGGATATCCTATTGTGTTCCCCATCCTTACAAATGGGGGGGGGGGGGGAGAACGACGTGTCCCCCTCGCTGCACAATTGCTGCCCTTGCCTTCACATGAGTTTGCTATTCGTCCATGTATTATGTGTATATTCAATACGCGCAAGGAAATTTGTGCTCTTATCCGTAATCCTTAAAGTTGCATTCGTAATTTCGTTCAGAGGGCCTGAAATTCGTAATAATTACAATTTTGCCGTTATAGTTGGCAGATTAACAAGATTGTTTTTTTTTCTCTCTCTCTCTCTCTCTCTCTTTCTCTTTCTCTTACCTTTATATTCTTGAACTGGCATACTGTATGGCTGGTTCTAGTGTTGTCTGAAACTTGTTCCAAATAAAGGTCTGATATCAGAGCTTATGGCAAAAAGAAATTGAGAGCGAATACTGTACATATGGAAATTACAAATGGCAATACAAAATGTGTTATTTTTTTTAGGATAAATGAAATTTATTTTTTATTTACGAAAGACACGTTCTGAGTATAAAAAATTATCAATATACAGATTTCTTAAAATCGTTTACAGATACATCAGAGATTGAAGATTCCCCGATAGATATAATGTTTCTCCACTTCTTCATCAAGATTGGCATAGATATAAATATATAGGTCTAAAAGGTATGTTTACATTGGAAGGCATATGATTATAGATTTACACAGAAAAAGGAGAAATCATAAGATAACATAGTTCATACTACACTAGCAACTACATAGACATAATACATAAACTTAAGAGTGGCTTTAAACTATCTTGGGTAGAGTGGCTTTAAACGATCTTGGGTAGCAATAGCATTATAACAGAGCGAAGTATTTATTTCAAAACTACAATTTGATGAATAACGTCATTAGATATTTAGTTGAACAATAAAACAAATAGAAAAACCTCTAAGGCCTCACCTTGATCATAACATTTCACAAGATGTTTTTTCATGTCAAAATATATACTGGTGCTATCATGTAAATGGAAAAAAACTACTTTGAATTTACAAAAAGAGATACAAAATATAGATATTATACAAAATGTATTATCTTTCATGAAAAGAAGTTTGCATGGATATTGGAAGCATTAAGATTCATTTTCATGCACTAAGAAATGCTTTATACACCTTAAAACCTCATTCTATGACATGAAGTAGTAGTTAAATCATACATGCTTGCTGATGATATCATATCTACACATTTAATCATGCATGAAAAAGAATCTTTACAAAAAGTCATCTTTATTTGATAATTAGCATTGATCTTAATCTCCCATTTTACCTCTCTCTCAATGCATATTTCTATTTTGTCCCTTTAGAGTATTTCTTTCCCTATCACGGCATTGGAAGATGCGACATGTGTAACTCTTAAAACTGATTTATTTGACCATCACACAATACATTGTGAAAAAGTATATAGTTGATCAGTTTATATTTTTAAAATTCACATCAATCATTCATTTGCTACTCATGTTTAAAATGTATTCTCTTCTTGAAATATTTAGAAACTAACATATTCTGATTTCAATAAAGATGATTACTGCTCATTTTGTGTTTGATGAGTTGCATATCATTCAAATGACTATTTTGTTTTACATGGAGTCACAATTCAATGACTCATAAAGGCTAAAGGTTGATACCCTCTTGTCATTACTCTAAATATTTCATATCCAATCACAGAATTGTGTTAGCAGTCTTAATTACATATACAACTTCATACTAATCCTAACGATATACATGAAACATATATGAACAGCATATTTCATAAATTACAATAGATTCTGTAAATTAAAAACAAGTACCGACATAATATAAATGTTGACAACTTGGGGCAGTATATTTTGGTACCACTTTACGAAACACACCCAAACAATCATCTAAGTATTAATATGTTTTATGATACCACAATCCCTTACGTCACACCTTTGCTTTAGCCTTTCTGAGTAAACAAAAAGAAAGTAAAAACCCATTGGGAAGTCCCAGCGACCAGCGCTGAATATATGTGAATGGAAAAAGAAATCTCAAACAGGTTGTAATTCAGATTCATCGATTCTATTCATTATGGCAATCGTACTGTCATTATCCGATCTAAATATAACAAAAACTTAATTTGAAACTACAACAGAATATAACTGTAATGTACATGCATTTTATTCATGAAATCATGCAATAACATCTTATGTCAATGACAGAAATAAGACAAAGATTTCAGGGGGAAACCTGAAATATAAAACACTCTGGGAGTAAGCTTTGTGTTTTTTCATTAGCTCTATTCTTATTTTATTTTATACAACATATCAGACCACTGATCAAAATGCTTTCTTTTCCTTTATAAAACTGATTGACTATCTTTCCAATTCCTCAACCCAAACATAATCAACAACACATAAATAATGCAATTCCCTCTTTTTAACCAAAATTAACTTAGAATATGAGTTGTGAATATCTATGGTGTGGATTGCAGCTGTACTTCTCACTTTATCCACTCTCCAAAAAATTCATTGCATCAATAAATAGGACCAATGGAAATAAGACTTGTTGACACTACCATTATATCAAATCATATGAAAAAGAATCAATTCATACAACCTATGACCAAGCATTTCATATCTTCATAATAACATGAATTATGTTTATTTATATTGCAGCACCTATCACTGTGCTTTCATTATAAATGATGATCAGCCTGGCTCTAAGCTCCAATAGCTCCTACCAACATTACTAGGTATCTACTAGCTGCACTCAGGTTAAGAGAAGCTAACAGCTCCTACCAACATTACTAGGTATCTACTAGCTGCACTCAGGTTAAGCGAAGCTAACAGCTCCTACCAACATTACTAGGTATCTACTAGCTGCACTTGAGTTAAGAGAAGCTAACAGCTCCTACCAACATTACTAGGTATCTTCTAGCTGCACTTGAGTTAAGAGAAGCTAATTACAGAATAAAATGTCTTGGCTATGACCAAGCTTAGTGTACATATCACAAATCAAGCTGCTCATAAACAACTACAAAAACAACATACTGTTCACCTATAATTACTTTCACATGGATCATCACTATTAAAGTGTTTGCATGAACTCACAAACATTATGTCTTTTATCAACTCAATCCCTTATCCACCATTTAATACAAGAATATACATGTTACTTATCTTCAGATCAACTGAATACTTTCATTATATAAAAAATAATCATTAATTTGACACAATAAAATTAAATATGAATGAATTTCCCACTACCTTGCTGTAACACACACCTTGCCTGACCTTCTGTGCGCATCATGGCATGATTTCATCATTGCTGTCTACAGTACAGGACTAATACAATTACCATGAAAATTGAAAGCTAATTCCTGTTGATATTACAATACATTACTTTATACAAGTACATGAAGGGGGAATGCTAGGTGTGGTGACTGAAAAAAAAGAAGAAAAAACTTTCACACCAAGAATAATAACAACTCATCTAATGTAGGTCAGAATCAATTGGAGACAAAAAACACCAGTTTAGGGTCATGCATTTCTTCTCAGTTTGGAGACTTTTACATATTGCTATACGTTCACATATTGTCATTAGATTTAACAGAAATATTGTCTTACTACTGTTATATATGTTTAGGGTCTTTCTGTTGTTGCAAAGTACTTAATGGTGTGTGTACGTCTCAATCCATTGGAGATGATTAATATTGATACGATATGCATTTCAATTACATTTTTTCAAACTATACCAAACACTATCGTACAAGGGACATGATATATATACATATCTTTTTTTCTACTTCACCATGGTTTCAAGTGACCTGCTATCATAATAGTGAATTCATATCGATCTTTAGTATGAAATGGAGACAGGGATCTTAGAGAGAGCTAAAGTTCCCTTGGAAGAAGAACCTCATCTCAGGGTTCTATTGGTTCATGGTATCCATTGGCAGTATGGTTTATCATTCAGACTTGGAAGACTTGGAGGACTCAGAGGAAGATCTATGGTAACATCAAGCCAGACTCGTAGAAGGAATATCTATGGTAACATCAAGCCAGACTCGTAGAAGGAATATCTTGTGATGCAGGGAGTTCTCTCACATTCACTTGCCTTGCTGGAACATCTGAATTCAAATTGAGATTGTAAATGATAAGGTTAAGTACTAGACCTGAGTTGAGAGGAAAAGCAACAAGGGTAAAGAAAAGATGATTCAGAAGTAAACTGTCAACATGACACTATGAACATGACGGACAAAGAAAGCGGACAAAATATACAGTTCCTCAGATAGACAAAGGAACATCCCTTCACTGCTATTATGTAAAAAGGTGAATATGCATGTGACACCTGTTCTACACATTTTTACATAATAGCAGTGAAGGGATGTTCCTTCGTCTACCTGAGGAACTGTATATTTTGTCCGCTTTCTTTGTCAGTCATGTTCATAGTGTGAGCTCCCTCGAAGTACAAAAGACAAATGAATACAAATATTATGTTTTTTCCACTTTTCAAACTCCATTCCAACAATTAACAAAGAACAGAAGCAAGGAAGATGGCAATTTGAGGCTACCAGGCTACTAACTCTGTAACGATACATATGGTAACTGGGACAGTGTAAAGAATAACCAAAGGACTATACATAATTGACATCACCTAAAACCCATACAGATTCTTTTTTCAGAAACAGCCACATATTTCCTGTTAAGCCAAAATGAATCAATATTATCAGACTCTTGAAATCAATATGCAAACAGGTATGATTAACACTTCATTGGAAAAGATGATGTGAAAACTTGTATAATTCTTTTTGGATATTCAAGAAAGCAAACAAGGTATGGCTAACGAAGAAACACTGCAATCTATTAATATTTATCATATAATATATATAATACAATCTATATATGGCCCATAATCCAGTAACTTTAAACCCACTGCAATGTTTCACCCAGTTAAGAGTCAAGTTCAACAGGAGAAGTTACACTGGAATCCAAGCTTTTCCTTTCTTTCTTCCTTCAACATGACTTAGCCTCAGGTTCAAATTGAATTAATGGAAAAAAAAACCTTTGGGTTTCGAGAATTCTCTAAACAGAGAATCATGCGATGAATAACTTACCTTCATTCTATCTGACACTGTTCCTTTGCTAACACTCTCTCTATCAGGTGATGCAGCTCTCACCGATGGCTTCCTGGTGAGAGGTGAGGAGTCACTTGACGTGCTGTTAGCATTCTGTTTCAAAAGAAGAGAAAATTATAATTCAATCAAACCTATATATCTAATGACTGTGCACGGGAGAAACATAAGCAGTCTTCCCCAAAAGGTTTTTTGTTTTGTTTATATAACCAGGTTTCCTTTAACAAATCTTTGAATTACAAACATAACTTCACAGGAATTGATAAGATGGCCTCCACAAACAGGTGATTTTCTTATTTTAGGTGAATGCTACAGCAGGTTTCAAAAGAACTGAGCTACTTGACTGCTGTGAATGGAGCGAAGAACCTGACCATCAACCAGTTTCTAGCTGCACTATCCACCAGGCTCTTATTGAGTTTCCCACTGGTTTTAAAGGCCTTAAGGATCTTGATGTTAACGCAGTGGATAGGCTTTCAACCTGCTCTTTACAGAAGTTGCTAAGAGTAATAAGTGATCAGAAAGTGTCTCTTTGTGTTTGACAGAGTAAACACAGCGAAAATATATAGTACATTGTGAAATGGTTATTTTTTCTAATTTGATGGAGAAAAAAAAAGATATTTTGATGTGTGCCAGACAGAAGGCTGAGCAATTTTTTCCTTCAAACTTCTTAGCTTTGTAGGTTAATTAGCAAAACATTGTGGAAAGTAAACAGGTGCCAAAAACACAAAACATTTCATGGTTGAAGATAATAGTTTTATTGCATATGAATAGAACCCTTACCATCAAGACATGGATTTGGTACGTACTTCTAACTTGATTAAGCTAGAACCGAATCTGTCAGTCAAATGACACTTTCCAATTAAGAAATATCAGCAGCAATAGTTGTTTTGTTCTCTTGGTTCGTCTTTAAAATAAATCAGGTGTTGAGCTACCTTTAATAGTCAAGTTTGGTTGCAGGGATGATCTAATGTGCTTTCAACATGTGGTTTTGATTAGTATAACAATGAAATATCATACACAAATACTGGGTGATCTAAGATTGGCTTGGGAACAGCAAGGGATAAGTAATGTTTTCAATCATTTTCTTGTCTCTTTTGAATTCATAGCTGACTCAGAACATGTGAACAAGTAAAAAAAAAAAAAAAAAAGGAAATTTAGAAAATAGATGTCAGTGCCATATATTCCTAGGAAAGGGAGAAAAATCATAAGCAACTCCACTAAATCATTAAATCAAATAATATTATGACGTGGGAGTGGTGATACCATTGTTTTCAGGTTAACATTCAAAGGAATTCATTCATATCGTGCAAAATTATAACAAAAACAGTACATACAAACCAACCAACCTATCAAACAAACGTGATTATAAATGTTTTCAAGGAATAATCAATGATCTGCTACAAGCTCTTCAACATGATCAATGAATAAAATGATACTTTGATTTTGGATAGAGTGGGAGCATCTTTGAGAAGAAAATCAGAATGCACTAAGATAAATAAATAAATGTATATAAAATGCAGTTTTGACAATGGCTCTGGTTCCTTCAAAATAACTAGGATGACACATTATGTCATGGTGATGAGGGGGGAGGGGGGGGGGGGATGAGGGGGGAGGGGGGATGAGGGGGGAGGGGGGGGGGGGTGAGGGGGGAGGGGGGGAGGAGGTGGAGGGTCAGAAATTCAATTAAAATGTTGATACTACTTGTCTAATGGGATGCACATAAACGTATAACACTCATAAAGAACATGTCCTTCATGTATGGACGAATACTAGGGCACACAATTGATTGAAAATCTGACTAAACAAAAATATAATAATCAGGGTTTAACACATTCAAAAAAAGGTTAGTAGTTTGAACATGATCTAGAAATGCTTGTATTTGCTAGCCAGTGCTTTTATTTTTATTTGTGAAGATCATTACACACTCACCTCAGGAGGGGGATTATTCTATTAAAAAATACAAATAACATATTTGAGGTTGAAACTATTAAAACACAATTACCTTAATTGACAAAATCATACGATGACAATCAAATCCAAGAAAAACAGATGATGTGCCCACTTACATGTATAGCACTATTCTAAGGCCTAAACAAAAAGGATATTGTATTGCCCTTTAGGTGCCAAAACATGGGTCGGTCGGTCAGAAATCTTTTTTAGAATGCTTTAATATTTCGTTTTCTCTACAAAACGATTACATTTTATTTTTATTTTTTAAAGCCGACCATAGATTTCAACATTTTTTGGTCGGTCGCAAAGAGCAATACAACATCTATTTGTTTAGGCCGAATGATGAGAGCCCTGTTAAATGAAGTAATCACCAATGAGCAACAGTAGGCTTGGTGAAACAAATCAACAACATTCCTGGTAGTCATCAAACTTCTGCACTTTGGGATTTCTTAAAATATACTCCAGCATAAAGACAGTTGGCTCTCACAAAACATGTCCATGACAAATATATATTTCACAATCAAAGAATAAATAACAGTTAAACCTTGTAGTATACCTGTTTTATTGATATCCTGTGTCACAAGTTAAACACCTAAAATCATTAAAACATACAGATCCAAAAGAGACTGACAATGGTAAAGACGATGAGAAAGAGAAGATACAGAAAGATAGACAGAAAGAAGGACAGAGAGCGAGGGACAGAGAGAGAGAGAGAGAAAGAGAGAGAAAGAAATGAACAAAACAAGAACAACAACATTAGTAAAGTAAAAACTCACAGTATCTTTCTTATTTCCTGTAGCATCTTCCATTTCAGAAGCTAATTTGACGAGTTTCTTGCTAAGCTCTGATAATTCTTTTTGAATGACATCAATCTCCTTTTGTATCTTCTCCTTTTCTACTGGATCTGTTGATGACATCTTCTTAGCTCTGTAAGGGAACAAATTTTACACAATAAACCATCAGATACTAACCAAGATACCAAGCCCAAGATATATGTATGTAAGTCATATCAACTGGTTAAAGGGAGTGTATCATGGGAATTACTGGTTGACGCCATCTACGTCTTCTTTTAGACAACTGCACATAAACAAATGGACTTGATTAACTGGGTCAGCGTGCACTACACTAGGACAGTACATGCTAGCGCGGGCGAAACAGACAGAAGTTCTCCTCGCTCTTGGGTTTCGTATATGTTGCACACACGCGAATGCCCTTGGTCGCGTCGCATTATATCCGATTTACCCCGGGTAGGGCCACGGGAAAGACACATAGTCTCGTCATGACACACTCCCTTTAATATGACGGGCAACCCGACATTCATTCTCATCACATGTGTGTACTTTTCTGCCATTAAGATTGTCATACAATACTGAAGAAAAATGCTTTACAAAAAGATAATCCAAACAGCTGTACCTTGTCCTTATAGAGACATAAGCTAAGTCTTCTGGGATATTTGAGGTCATTTAAGTTTTGTCTTGAGAGTCTTTTAATATATCTTATTCAAACAATCGTGATCCCATTTTGAAGTTCAAGAATAAAGACAAGATAAAGAATACAAAATCAAACTCTTGACCATGCTTAGGTCAAGTCATTTTATAAAAACTGAGAGCTAAAGTTGAACATCGTCGCATGAAAAATGTGGCAGTTACTGGTTTCAATCCAAGGCGATTAAAGAATTCAAGTTTAGGTGGTGTGGTATAAATGAGTAGGAGCTCAGGATGGCATACAGGTAGATGATCTTAAGCGATATTGTTTTTCAGGTATACCTCAGGTCTCCTCTCTTGGTGCTGAGTTCTGTCTTCTGTGTCTCCAACTCTTTTCTATCCTGCATCAACTTATCCTTCACCAATAGATGGCTCATGCTAGAATCCTTGAATTTATTTACTGGCGCTGTTAACAAAACATACAAATCATTTAGGCATTTACGTCCTATATTCATCTCTCATTAAAATCATTGCATTTATTCACTGGTGATATTCAATAAATAAAATCAATAAAATCAAGACATCCTTTCCTCTGTAAAGTAGGAGATGGCTTCTTCATTTCATCTGTCTTCTCCGATAATTTCTGAGTTGATGCTGAGAATACCTTTGATTACATATCTCTTGTACATTTTCATAAGGGATATCGTACATCAAAGGGCAGGAATACATCTCTTTTTTCAGAATACCTACACTTATTCTTTGGGTTGAAGTTTCCTTTAAGTTTATGAAACAAATGCATGCTTAGGCAATTGTATAGGGATGTTGTGTTATTAATGTTAACATATTTTCAAATTTAAATGTTTTAAACGTGTGACCCTATACCATATCACAATGTCAGGGGAGACAAGATTCAGATATGATACAAAGTAATGATTATATTTTGGGGTAATACACATTTGATCGTTAACATCATTCTATACTTTTGAAAACTTGTGTACAAACATTTATAATATGAAGCTTACAGGAAACAAATGTATACCTAAGATACCTAGCAAAGGAACATTACCAACACGTTATATAATTTGACCACCAATAATAAGATAATCATTCATTTTAATGTGTCAGATCAGAAATTTCAATACACTGACTACAATACCTTAGGATTACAGACAGGTGTACAACTAAGGAAGGCCCTGATATACATGAGCATGTTCACATTGGGAAGGCAGCTGGAAGCTAGGGTCATTGATATCTAGAACTGATTATCTACCTGTTGCTTTCCTCTGTAAACCAGGAGATGGTTTCTTCATCTCATCTGTCTTCTCCGATACTTTCAGAATTGGTGGAGTTGAAGGAGTTGTTGGGGTAGAAGGAGCTACTTCCGCCACTTCTTCCTTCTCTTTCTTCTTCTTCTTATCCTTCTTCTCTTTCTTCTTTTTCTCCTCCTTCTTCTTCTCCTCCTTCTCCTTCTTTTCCCTTTGTTTCCTCTCCTTCTCTGTCTCTTTCTTCTCACCAGGAGCCGATTCAGTCGGACTAATCATCTCCTTTTCTTTGTCCTTCTTGACTTTGAAATTCTGAGGAAATTGAGAATATAGAATATCAAATTAGAAATCTTATAATTCTATTATTTTCTATTCCAAATATTCATAGCTTAAGTTTTATCATGAAAAGAGGTCATTAATTATTTGTGAACATTTCTGTGCTCGATATCTCCCTAAAGATAACAAAAGTTTCAAAATATTGACCCATCTAAATTAAAAAATGAAACATTTCATTCTAACATTTCATCACTACCTTGAATTGTTTGTAGAGATAAGATATGATACAACTTACAGGTTACCCTTTGAACCATGCACGGTCGATATAAAAACTGTTCAGCATGAAAAATGTTGGTAAAAAGCATTTCATTAATTGCAACACAAAGAAAAGTAAGAAACATAACATATACATGTACATGCTGAATAAGGGTTATGCGATGTTAATAGTGTGCAATTAGTAATTATACTTTGAACTTGTGCTACTACTTCTACAGTACATATAAACCACTTCTGAATGAATGAAATATTTTTAATATAAATGAAGATTTCATTCACAGAAGATGGTGCTGGCAACATAAAAAGGAGGTATATGTTTCAGGATAATTGATGTAAGTATCTTCATACAATATAAGATAGAATGACACAATAAACTAAATAAACATATGGAATGTAATTCTATCAAATGTACACATACACAGCCACATTACATTAAAAACAAAACAATACACAGATATGAGTTTGAGTAAATAATATGCACATGAAATATCAGAAAGTCATGAAAAAATATCATCAAATCGTCCTTGTTTTCACGAAGTGACGGTAGTGAGGAAAATCGTAACGCAAAGTGAATGCATTTTTTTTCACTACCGTCACTTCGTGAAAACAGCGACTAAATGTGTGAACAAACTTGGATATTGCTCGTGGTTTGGTTTGGATATTTGATATAGAAAAGATAAGGAAGTCATACAGAATATTACAAGATAGTCAGTGAAATAGATTATTGAAACTGAAAATGATAACATTTAGAAGAATACTTCCAGATTACTTCAAAATAACTTTGTTAAGTGCATGGGCACGTAGCTCCTTGGGGCAAAGGGCACGTAGCTCCTTGGGGCAAAGGACACTTGCGGATCAATACAGGAACCTAATACCTATACATGTACCTCTCTCTCTCCACCCCATCCTCCCTCTCTCTCTCTCTCTCTTTCCCAATCTCTCTCCATCTTGATCTCTCTCTCTCTCTTCACATCATCGTTTGTCTCTTGACAACAATTGTATACTGTACATCTTCTAATATCCAACATAAGATAGATGTGAATCACTGATAGTTGTTGAAATACTTATACTGGCAAAAATAATGTTAATAGAAATGCAGCATGAAACCGGTAATTACTCTTCTTCAAATGCTTTTCAAGAATATTTTTCTAATACAAAATATCAACAAATGTTTTTGTACTATTTGTGCTACCGGTATTGATCCCTGATGCCATATTATTAAAATACCTTAAACATATTTTAAATGTCAAGAGGACAGACATACAAAATATTCTAAAACATCACAGTCAAAGCTGTCTTACCAACCACCTCCCTATTAAGACCACCCGTCTATAATGGCCACCCATATTGTTTCACTCAAGGAAGAAATCTGTGTTGTATAGGACCTGTCTAGAAAGGTCACCTGTCCACAGAGGCCAGTTTTCCTGTTTGCCTTGGGTGGCCTTTAAAGACAAGTTTCAGGTCAGTTAAACAACCTAGAGCACCGAAGTCAAAGTGACATCTACATGTAGCTGTTCAATATCCGGAAATACTTGGGGATGGAGATACAAGAAGATGTTCCTATTGCTAACAATCGTATGTTCTGGTGCAGCAAATCATAGAGCATTGTTGTAAATGTTTTAAATTCTCCTTTATCTCCACGTAATAGTCAAGTGTACAAAAATGCATGTGAAGTGTGATCAAATTTATTAGAGGAATGTGTTTGGATGAAAACAAAATGTACTAAAATGTACTTTGTTATTATTATAATACTAATTGACCTGATTCAAATATCAACATTAGCTATAATAAAAAAATAAAAGAAACTAAAATGTCTTTTTGACACATATTTACTAATCATATTTCTAAAAATAAGACAGATACACTGTGAATGCCTGTTATCCCACTTGAAATATCATATTGGTGTGCATACTTACACAGCCATGAGCAATACAAGTACGCCTGGAATAAGCAAGTGAAAAGATGTACAATTGCCAAGATAAATCAAAATACAATGATGACATGTCAGCCAGCATGGTATACCTATGTGAAAAGACACATGTAGGCTATGTGTTTAGGGTGTACATGAAGACAAAAATAAAATGCATGTGTGTTGTGAAGTGTTCATAACAAAAAGGGGAATATTGTAGATAGAAGCAGATAATGGGACTGGTCGTCTAAAGAAGGAACAGATCAGTAGAGATTACTGGTATTATGAAACTGCAAACAAGGAAAGAGACATATCAGGATCACTTTCTTGAAGAAAGAACATAATATACTGTTTTGTAAATCCACCATGCCACCAGTTTAATAAGGGGAACAGTAAAGAAAGGAGTAATATACATGAACAAAAATGGACAAGCATGCCATTATCAAAAAAGGGGTACAACATTCTTTCTCTCCCTTCATTGTTTCACTGGGGAATCTACATCTCTCAAAAGTTATATCTTCCATTAGAAAAATTGTACATTGATAAGGCCCATTTATGCTTCAGAATGAATTGAGTTCATCACTGTAATTTGTATTTATTTATTTATTATTATTATTTTTCTATTTTTAATTATTTATTTATTTATTTATTTATTTATTTTTAATTTTTAATCTTTTTTTAAAAAATATTTATTTATCTATTTAATTTTTTTAAATTTTTAAATTTGTTTATTTATTTATTTATTTATTTATTTATTTTTTATTTTTTTTATTTATTTCTTCTTTCTTTTTTTTTTGGGGGGGGGGGCAGAATTTGCCAACCAGGATTTGGGAAGGGTTCAAGGCTTGTTCAGATATGGCAAGGTAAACCACAGTATAAGAGCCACTGCAGTTTACTAACATGTAAATGAATGGCATCTACTACACTTCACATCATCATAAAAATCCACCATAGTTTTGCCGCATCGTGTATGAACTAGCCTTATTAAAGTGGACTAAACAATACTACAGCAGCATAGATCAAACTAATGTAGGTACAGCTAGACTCTCTATCATGAGTGCATGTCTGGTTGGTCTGATACAAATATTCATTGTGTGTGTTTGGAGCCAGAAGGAAATTAACTGTGAGTAAAATAATAAAGTTAACACCCTTATGGCTCCTAACCAACAATTTCACATTGCATATGAATATCATAAGAAGTGGTTTGAAAGTGAACAAAGATGTGTGGAGGAATGATATGCAGGTAGATGGTGATTTACAGGCTAGTTGCAATTCTCAAGTGGAAATACATGAAGTGGAGTATCGGTAAAACAGAGTTAATAGTCAAAACAGAAAGCTGCCTTTCTTTTAATAATCTTGATGAATCTTGGATAGAAATAGGGAATACACACACTGTATGATATACATAGGGTAGATAACAGGAGGCTAAGTGATGTGATAAAGGTTAATTTTGCATTAAATTTAAAAAGAGAGAGAGAGAGTGGTAGAAAGATTGAGCAAAGTCAGGGTAATATAGATTCAACATCAATCAATAATTTGGACAGAGATCCATGTTATTACAATGCTTCTCTGGCATCATCATAGTAATAGGTAGTAGGATTATCAAACCAAAAGAGTGGGATTGTTACGTACACCCAAGCAGTATTACACCAACCCCAGTGACTGTGTGACTTTGTGACAGCTGATAAATCATTAACGTAGAAAGTGTTACAAGGATGTGAGTACTAGCTACCAGTCTACAGTGATGCAGGGGGCTATATAGGATCCACTTACATTTCTCATCAGAATGCAACTTACTAATTTGAAATTCTTTATTCGAGATTGAGGAGTGGAGGGGGCTTGGAGTGAATTAGAGCTTTGGATCGTATCGACTGCAGGAGCTGTTTCTGAAGATGAAGATGCGGTTGCCATGGTGTCAGTATCACTTATAACCTCCAGATAAAGATCTTCAAAAACTGCTGGTACCCTGTCCTCGGACTTTGGTGATCATAGGAAACAGAAATATGTTATATGGATGTATGTGAATTATGAACAGGTTTAAGCAGTGATTAGGAGCTTTTTCAGAGGACATTGTTACTCATGTGTGGTTTGTTTCATAGACTGATCAAAATGATTAGATCAAGAGTGACATGTCTATATAAGCAAAGCAATTTTGTTCGTAGATCGATCATCTTATTCTTGTAGCAGAGATTTAGTAAATTAATTTATTCAACTTCTAAATGTTCCTGTAGGGGTTGCAATGAATTCTTTAGACCATTTCCAGGCTGTACATTGCTTCTGAGTGTGCATTATATGTGAGACTAAAACGTGAGACTAAAACATGTTTTTATTTGAAATGTATGTAGCATGGAGAGAAATACACTTTTTGCTTAATATAAACAATGCTGGCAAATAATAATAATAACTTTTATTTACCCAGGGTAGCCACTTCAGTTATGAAACTGTTCTTCCAGCGGGCCCTGCATAACATAATATGTTATTACTACCCTTCTCCAATCTAATATGCTGAGCGCCTAGCTAGAAGGCAGAAGGTCCCATTGTTAAGTCTTTGGTATGACTCGGCCGGGGTTCGAACCCACAACCGCCCGTTCACGAGGCGGGCACTCTAACCACTGAGCCACCATGCCCGGTATGATAAAAGATCACCAATATCATATTCATTCTAAACATATCATATTGACATAGTGCATGTAAAGCAATAAAACATGATTACAAAAATCAGAGAAGAAACAAATGCAGGATGATGCCCTCTACATGACTTGTCTTCCTCTCACAGGGAATACCTAAAAGCAAGACATCATTAATGTATGCACACAGGATATACTACGCAAGCTATAAATAAAACAAATGTGGGGGAAAGGGGTAAGGGGGACTGGGGAACAAAAGAATTAGACAGATGAAGGAGACTCTACTCTGCACATTCATAGACAGGTATAAAGCAGAGTTCATCACATAATACCTACATCCAAACCAAAGCTCTTTGATTAGAGATTGTTGCAACGTTGGAAGTGTTCATGATTGGTCAGTCAATTCAGGGAGCTCCAATTCCTTGTTTTTGGAGCCCCATGATATGTAATCCATGACCGTGCTTGCATACACCATTACCCTTACATGCACGTGTTACACCTATCTTTTTTAACTGAACGAAGCCGTTGACAAGACGGATACAAAAAGGCTCCTTCATACCACACATTTCATTTACAAGATGGAAACTTCATTGTAAACAAGGATTTGATGTAACATATTTGTATAGCCAATGTCTTATAGTGTGGACGAACCCTTCTGGTGCTCATACTCTGTTTCAGTTCAGTTTTACTTTTATTTTTATTTTCCAACAGAACGTTATTTTAATTGACAAGAAATCAGATATACAATTCAACATTCAATGATATAATACATTTTACATTGTTTAAAGTTATGAAAATAGGACATTATATAAAAGCAAAATACTCATTTACATTTCTCTCTTTTGTACTGCACCATACTTCCTCTTTTTTCTTTCCCCTACCTCCCCCCCCCCTCTTTCTCTCTCTCTCTCTCTCTCTCTCTCTCTCTCTCTCTATCTCGCTCTCTCTATAGCCCTTTCTCCCTTTCTCATTCTCCCTCTCTCTATATATCTCCCTCACACCCTCTCTCTTTCATCTGGTATGTCATGCACTAATTCCACTTCAATGCATTTCAAACATTTCCATCAATACAGGAATATCATTAGTATCAAGAATACCCATTACAGGTGCACAGGATAACAAGATAGGACAGATGGTGATCTCAAAAACCACACGGTCCCATCAAGTCTAATAATGGCCTTGACTTCCATTAGGAATAAAGTTTTTAAGACCTAGTCTGCTGAGAGCCAGATAGGTGTTAAATTGTGAACATACCTTTTTTATTTTGCTATCTTAACATCTTTCTGGCTCTCTGCACACACTTTGTCTATGTTCACAATGGATGTTTAATACACAAATGGAAAAAAATATCTTTATTAGTTCACCATCATATACCGCCTTGTTAATACCATATTGATTTCAAAATATTAATATGAAAGGTTAACAAAACACACACTAGTAACACATCCCGCCCCCTCAAAACCTATTACCATTGAATTTGAAGATAATCTGAATCTATGGTGAACCCAATATTGTTATCTCCTATACATCCTCAACAGACTAACATATTGGATACCACAGGATACTAGGTAGATACCACCTGTAGCTTCTGTAGTCATTGACACCAAGGGGGAGGGCCAGTGTACAATATCTTCCAGTGCTCAGATATAGCTGGAAAGCGTAGGGTTTTTATAATGTACATTTGAAATTTTATCTGTGTTCTTTCTTGTATATGATGTTTACTATTCACCATGTAATGATGTTTTCATGTATGTCTTTATATGCATTTTTAAGTTATGCATGGGCCCCCAAGTATAACAGTATTTTAAATACTGATGGGCTACCCTGTTGAAATAAAACAAAATGAATAAAAAATAAATAAATAAATCATATTCATGTATTTGCAAATCTTGGCCTATTTTGATACAGATAAGGACAAAGGGCTGAAGAACTAAATATGTTTTCATAACTTTTTTGTCAGTAGCAAATATCCCAAAGGCATGCAAAAGAAGAGGAAAGTTTAAATCGGAAGTTATTAAATCTGTTAAAGAAGACAGTATGAAGAAATAACAATTACAATTTATCTTTTTTAGAAAGTGGTGCAGATTCATTTCCAAAGAAGTGCAATACAAACAAAACTTTTAGCAACCATTAGAGGAGTATAAGTAAACATAAATTGCTGTATTTTGTAAGTTTAAAGAAACAAGACTTATAGGTAGTGATATGATTTTTTTTAGTACTTAGAAACTGCAAGCATCATTCCTTCATTTTTAGAGAGCTGAAATGTTTTTTATCCAAAGAAGATGAGCAAGAATTTTTTTTCAGGAAGAGTTTGCTATTTTGTAAGAATGGTTGTCACAGACTCACTGGTAATGACATAGATTTCTTATCTCTTGCCGTCTTATCACTAGATGGGCGAAGAGGAGGAAGGACGTCGACATCGTCATAGAGACATTCCGGTCCGGCTCCTGGGGGTGGTGGTGATACAGTATCTTCATACAGGTCTCCTGTAGACTGACGATTCCTGTTAAACTTCTTCTCATTGCAATTAACAAAACAAAAAGGTTGGAGGGCAGTAATTAGATGGATGAAGATTCATCGCATGAATGAGAGCAAGTCACCCTTTTTAAAGCCCTTGTCATCTATGTATGTTGGTTTCTATTAGAGGGGTAGAAGTAAATATGGATTCTTGTATTGGAGCACCAGACCTGCTTATAGCATCACTGTGTGAGGGATAAAGCAAAATAAATTGCTACTATGAAACACTCATGATGTGGTAGAGGAATCCTATTTGTATGTAGCTGGGGGGGGGGGGGGGGGAGCACCGAAGAGCACTCATGTTGACTGCCCTATAGTATTGTAGATGCCATATACCATGGATGATTACATGACTTAATCCATGACTAATAATACAAATTTTAAAAAAACACTGTGGTGAAAAATATACATGTATGTGAAAATCATTAATAAGAAAGTATTACTTTATATGACACCCTTGACTAATAATAATGTTTAAACAATGACATAGTAGGCCTACATACTCAAGGGATTTATAAACAAACATTAATCACAATATGTTATTTCCATAATTAAACAAATCATATACAATCAAATGCGTGAGGAAATGACATCTATATGCTTCTGCATTAATTTTTTTAAATCAATTTTTGATTAAAAATGTTCACAGCATTCCCTGAGATACTGGTAATACGCAACAACAAAAAAATCAGCTTATACTGTAGGTTTAAATATCATATGGTTGAAATGTGCAATGCCATACTCACTACCCTCTCTTCAAGGAAACAAGACTAACAAAAACATAACTTTTCATGATATGAAGGCAATATATGATACTTTCAAATTGTGAAGGAAAAGGAAAATGTACACCGTTATATGATCAAATCTTTCCCAAATAAGCCCTTTTGACTTTCCTTTAGCTCAGAACCAGTCATAGCCAATCAACACAATGGAGGCACCAATGATCCTTCTGATATGTATTAAAATGGGAATGTAACAGGATTAACAATGGAAGCAATCATTCCTTCTCAGATGGTGATATATTCTCTGCTGAGAACATGAATTAAACTTGACATCCTTCTGTATCTCAACAAACAAACATGCATGTATTTATAAATGTAATGCTTCATGGGAGAAATTTCAATTATTTAAACATATTTGTGGCTTACACCCATCAAATAAGATCGATTGACTGTGCCATGGACCAGTGATGGCCTGGTGGTAGAGTCGTTGCCCGGCAAGCAGTAGAGGCAGGTTCAAGTCCCGCTGGTTCCAAGATTTTTTCTGACTATTTTTTTCAATACAGATCGATCAATCGATCTTATTTGCTGGGTGTAAGCCACAAATATGTTTAGATAAATAAAAGCATGCATGTATTTCAAAAGCATCATACACACTACGACACCAAGGAAGTTGCTTTGATTGCTCCTTCTTGATAACTATTTTCTGTCTTTCTCTCTCCCACCACATACTCTCCAATGGTTGGGCAAGCGTGATCCACATTTTGATCAGTGTTTTATGAATAAAGGTATAAGAAGGGATTTGCAATTCTACCGTTGTAATTTATAAAAACAGAGATGGGATTAGAATCCAATCAAGTAGCTTTCAATCTCAAATAAGAGTTATGTCGATGACAGAATGAAGAAATAAACAACAACATCCAAACATTTTAAGCAAAAATATAAAAATTAGTACATGTAAGTCATATTAAATGTTGATGGTTGCGGTTTGAAATAATTTTGCTTCCTGCCCAATCTGAATGAGTTTAGTCTAGTCTATATTTAGCATGAATAGCAAATCCATGTGTACACCAAAATGACACTATAATACCTCAGTCTGCATCTCTTCCATTCACTCTCTTACATCAATCTAATTTAATTATTTTCTGTCTGCCTTTCTCTCTCTCTCTCTCTCTCTCTCTCCCATCACATACTGCTAGTTCTAATTCTATATCACTGTGTCTTTCTAACCACTACTGGTATACTGCCTTTCTATGACTTTTTTTCTTTGTCTAATGGTCGGGCAAGCGTGATCCACATTTTGATAATTGTTTTATTAATAAAGGTACAAGAAGGGATTTGCAATTCTACCGTTGTAATTTACAAAACAGAAATAGGATTAGAATCCAATCAAGTGGCTCTCAATCTCAATTGTGGTAAGAGTTAAGTAGATGAATGAATGACAAAAAAAATCCCCAAAATGAGAACATTTTAAGCAAAAAAACGAAAAAATGTTGAAGTCATAATGTTCATGTTTGCGGTTTGAAATAGATTGTTTCCTGCCCAATCTTTTAATGAGTTTAGTCTAGTCTATATTTAGCATGAATAGCAAATCCATGTGTACACCAAAGTGACACTATAATACCTCTTCTGCACCTCTTCCATCTCATGCCATTATTTCTTCCATGTCATGTGTTTCTAATTTGATAAGACCGTATATATACATTGTACATGTCATTAGGTTGAGGTTTGAAGCTAAATTACTCAATCTTTGCTGTCCCCTTCTTCAAATTTCCTCCTTAAAATAGAAAAGAAATAGCACCAACTACTTTAAGAGCAAATATTTCCATTACATCGACTTAAAATGAAGCATTTTTGTGAGCCTGCTGCAATGTCTTTCTGTGCAATAAACCTGCTTTTCCCGGCAGAGGCTGATAGCTAGAGCATGTTTTAAAAGACTCACAAGTTTATTTGAAAACATCTTTCGTCTTCCTGATGAATCTTGAGGTGCTGCTTTGACGATGTTATTTTCATAGTTTTCTTCCGGCTTTGGAGATAAGTCTACATCATCATACGTTTCATCAAGGGTCGATAAGGATGACTGCTGACTTACGGTAGAAAATCTTCTCTGCTTTCACAATATGAGATAATCAGCAATATTTGTATGGAAGGTTATTAGCCACAAACAAAATAATAAATAGAAACAAAATGGTTGTATGTAATGGTAGAAGTGCTTCCCTGCATTCTGGTTATATGAGTAAGAATAACATGTTGCTCACACACTGAGATCTGTCAGAAGGTGGTATACTCAGCTAGTATTCAATACACTTGAAATTCCGGCACAGAACATCAGAAGTAAATTAACCAAAGGAAAAATTCTCCTCACATTCTCCTCACATTAGAAATCATTTTTCTAGTGGTAGAAGTAATCTTGCTGCTTCTTCATACACCACTCATGAGGTGCATGAAACATGACTCTGCATGGTCATCAGGATGTTGACAGCTAGGTGTAGATACATGTATAATTCTAGTAAGAAACCATGATCTCAAGCTGTCCACAGCCTTCAATACCTGCTGTGCACTGTAGGTACCCTAATATAAAATGCTTGTATCATCCATAAAGAATCTCTTTGGATAGCATCTGCACATAATACTACTTCACAAACACAGGCACAGATTCAGTTACTATTTTGGGGCACATTGTGTATGCATGCTGATATAGATATAACTCCATGCAAGCTACAGAAACATTGAACAAATTACATGTACATGAAGATCATGATTAGTAGATGGATTTTAGAAATCATTGCACTTATCGTCAATGTTGTATACCACATATGAGCTTATTCTATTGCATCTAGTTGACTCCATAACAGCGGTTTCATCAATAATCTAAAAACCCTTGAATTGCAAACTGCTGGGTTCTTTAAACCACATCAGTACAGTGTCTCCTTTCAGTGATGTTTTTGTATTATCTTTTGATCCAGAATGCTCTGAATTACACATTATATATACATGCACATGAGCAGGAAGAACACAAAATACAATATTTTGTATCTATTTCCAATGCAGTCTAGCTGTGTGCCTTTCTTGAATAAGAGTGATTTAATTATTATTGATCACCACAGTCTCCAAGTTGGCAATGTGATATAAAATAAAAAATAGTACAATTTGACAATTCTTATCAATTAAATTTTGTGATTTTCACGTCACATTGGCTCATTTTATTCATTTTTATTTGTTTAAGCTTTGAATAAAAGGAATAAAAGATAAAAAGTTGCCAATTTAAGGAGCGGAGGCTAATTAAATTAGAAAACAAGAAACTCTGAACTGCTTCGAGGTAAATGGAGAAAAAATGCCTTCCACTTGAAGGATCTGCTAATGATGGGAAGTTAGGCATCGTCATGGAAATTTAAATTGATATTTCTTTTCAAGGAAATAAATAAAAGCACAGTTCAAATAGTACTCAAGAAATTTTTTTTTTTTTTAAGGCATCTTAACCTGTGAAACATGATCTTAACCAAAAAAGTAACAATAACACATTTTATAATTTGTTAAATCTAATAGAGGATCGGTTATATCCATGCAGAGTTAGACATTACAGCATCTTATACCAGACATGCAGACAAACCTTATTCAGCTGATTTTGTAATTGTATTCTTCTCCCTTTCTTGGTCTAAATATCAAAATTCCAAGGAAAAAGGAGGTTGAAATATAGGGAGGGGGGGGGGGGGAAATCAACACAATGAGCAATAAAGAAAAACTAAAATGCCACAAACATTCTTGAAAACCATGCACTAACTTTAAAATCCCTAATAATTGTTCTTGAATACAAATCACGTTCATGATTGCACTGCTACAACCACATATTTATATTTATAAACCGACCCAAAATGAAATGGAGTACACCAAAATAGACCATAAACTACACTCACACAAAACATGGCCAAACAAAATAAATATTTGACAAATAAAACTTGCAAAGCAAACTTGATTCTACTATTAGTATCCATCGTGATGGCTTACACAAATCATATCGTCAAACTACTGCTTGTCCCTCTAATACTGAAAATAAATATAACATAAAATCAAAAGTGCAAAATCAGTGTTCAAATTTGAACATGACCATTTTCATTTAGATTTCAAGAAAAAAATGCAAATAATTAAACACTACAGATGCTTTGTATAACTAATAGGTACTTGTCCACGTAGGACCAACCAAAATGGTTTACTGCAAAGTCTCACAAGTAATTATGATCTTCACACCAATAAAACCTACAAAAGAAGATGGGAAGTCAACCAACCTGAGCATTATCTGTCTGATCAGATGCCTTCTCGTAGGAAGCTAGTAACCTAGCAACCACACCACTCTCATCAGTCCCTGAGCTTGCTCGTCTTCCTCCAGTGTTTGTCTTGGGTGTAGCATTCATGGATGCTGATACAAGCTGCTTCAATAGATGACCGGCATCCAGCATGTTCAGGGCCTGCAAATACATGTATGTACGACAATCACCATAAGATACGTGTCATTTAATTATTTTGTTATGAACAAATCTGAATGACACTCAAGTTGAAATTATTTTGTGCGATTCAAGGCATACTGCATGTTGCTTTGCATGTTGCAGTTTTCAAAAGATCTGGATCATCTTATACCCCAGTTGCATCTAGATTACCCTAGTCACATCAACGAAACCGACATAAGACATGCTACATAGTCCAAACAAACCCAAGAATTACATTACTTCAAGAAGCTAAAGGTTTTTTGGTGTGGAGTTGGTTTGGAGTCGGTGTGCAATGTGACTGTGCTTAATTGTGATGGATCAAAATCCATTTCTTTCTCTTAAAATTGAAGTGAAATTCACAACTCCATATACAAGATATAGACCACTGTAAGTTTCCACTTTTTTGAAGAATTGCAATCTATTGGAACTCCTTAAAAGAGGAGTTTAAGATGCTTAAGATATCTTTTCACAAGTTAAAATATTTATAATTGTGGTGACTGTTCTAATCAAATTTTTGTGTATATATATATAAAGCTTGGTCACTGTGATAGCTATTGTTTGATAACTTTGACTGACCTCAATATACAAGTAGACTTCTCCGTCTTTACTGAGTTTGAATGCTCCTTTCATCTTGACCTCTTTCTTATCAGCCGCCTCTACATCGATCCCTCGGATGCTGAAACTGAAGTTCTTCGGATCATCTTTGGTAGCAGAGCAAGAGAACACCATGTCCTTCAACAGGATCCATTTTCTTCTGATCTTAGTTTCTCCAAATTTAGCTCCACAGATGTTCACATAACCTGTCAGAGAAGAGCGATTGTGGTACGGATAATGAAAAATTATGCTAAACTTATTCCCTAAATCATTCTGCTTCTTGGATGTTCACATTAAAATTGGTTAATCATGTCTTAATTTTTTTTAACTATAATAATCAACTTTAAAGGCATTGTTTAACAATGTTTCCAGTTTTACAAATCTGAGATGCATGGCCCTACGTGTTATCAGTGTCTGTGATGTGGTCTAATATTGAAGCCCTAAAAAAAATTGCGCTTCTAAATGATCATGAAGTGCTTTAAAAAAAAGGAAAAATCTTTGAGTGACCAGCTTACGTACATATTCATTTTCCCCAATAGACTGTTTTATTATAAAAACCACTGGGATAACTGTTTTTGACATTTTAAATTCCAATCATAGATATCTTGATAATCAAACATGCGATTGGATTGTCAAAGTGATGGGATTCATTTCTGACCTAAAGGTTTATAATTATGATTGCAGCATGAGCTTAATCCAGTATTTATGTTTAGAATCAGAGGCAAAGTTACCTAATACCTTTAAAGGAGGTATCAAGAATATATGTTCATGGGCTGAGATCGGGTAACAAATCATTAGAAAGCAGTCTTCTATTTATGATTTTATCAATGATTAAAACAGTTGTGATTTTTGTTGTAGATTGCAAAGAGAACCTTATTTGGGAAAGATAAATATTTGCATGGGATTTTGTCCATGTCATTTCAAAATACTAAACAGCTGTTATAAATAGAAAATGAAAACAACTACATATATATATATATATATATAGGGATTCTCACTTGCTCATTTCCTATATATTGCGTGCAAGACTTCTATACACAATTCAGGAATGTGCAATCCACAAATCAACTCATCCCAAAAGACCCCCTATGTGATTGGTTGAGGGGCCTAACGTAGCTGGAATGATTTATTACTAACCTGATAATACATCATTATCCATGGTGAGTTGTGGAGTCCCATCTTTCTTCTCTCGAGAAAAAAACTTAGTACCTGGAAAAACACGAAAAATGAAAGTCAATACAGACTCCACGCATCTCATTTCATAAAATTCCTTGATTACAGTCGTGTAGGTAATTATGGTTACAAAATAATAATTGAGATTTGGACAGTCAGGAACCAAAACAATGAAATTGGAACGTTTCACCCTAATTAAACTGAATTCCATATCCCATTATGAAACAACTTGGCTCAAATAATATTAAACTGGCTTTCATATTCATACTTTAATAATCGCTAATAGCAGTTATATATTATTTTAACCCTATATATCCTGGGGGAGGGGCTTAATTAGCCCCCCCCCCCTCCCTCTACATATTGGCGAAAATTTGTTAAAGCAAACAAAATATTGTGCTGAAATTTTATGACTATTTTCTTTTGAGTCTTGCGTATCTTTTGGAACAAATTTTTCAAAAATCGGACCTACAGTTACAAAGTCATTTCTGTGATTTGTGTACATAAAGCATATGAAAATATCATTTTTCCAAAAATGAGATAAAACATTTAATATTTGGTTTTCATTATAGTTAAGGTGTTTGTTTTGGGGGTCAGGATAGTTGAATTTTAGTTTAAAATAAAATAAAACAACAAAAACAATAAAATACATAAGTTAAAAAAGGATCTCAGTAGAAATACATAGAAAATTATCAAAACTATACATAACATAAGAAGTAACCTGGCTCTTCCAATTTTTGTTGTTGTATTATTATTCCAAATGGTCTCAAAGAATATATGTAGTGAAAACAAATGTTTCAATATCAGGATTATATGATTTATGGTTAAAACATGAATTTCATGATTTTAATTGCATACATTACCATAAATACGCAAATGAGTGAATTGTTCAAAAAATGGAAAAATTACCATAGTATTCTATACACTTCACTTGACATGCATGCACATTTTTTGCGTCGATTGGCCGTTTAATGGGGGCAAAATTATCTTCCCCCCACACCCCCAGGCTTTGAAGTTTCAAAATAACCAGGGCTATAATAGATTAAAGATTGAGGGGTGAAGATAACTTGAAATTATATTGCCTATATTGCTCTGGGCTTTGTTTGATCAAAGATTAGGGTTATATCTGGGGGGTATATAGGGTCGCAATCAGGATTTTAGGTAACTTAGTCTAACTTTAGAGTAAGGGTATGCTGCATGTATAGTGCAGAGTGAAATTAGGACTTCTGGTAATGTATGAAAGTGGCGAAATAACACCAGCTACTATTACAACTCTACTGTGATCGTTTTTACCTTTTTTCTTGTCTGGACTTTCCTCTGGTTCCTCATCTTCCTGTGGACCTCCAGGTACAATGGTGTGGTTTATTGTAGAGTACCTCTTAAGAACCTACACGTAGGAATATAGGACAAAGAGAGAGAGAGAGAGAGAGGGGGAGACAAGATGAAAAATACAAATGGGGAGAGGAGAGAGAAGTATATGGACAGAGAGAAAGGGAGAGAAAGAGATAGAGGGAGAAAGAGAAAGAAAGAGAGAGAGAGAGAGAGGGAGAATGAGAGAGAGAGAGAGAGAGAGAGAGAGAGAGGGAGCAGGGAGGAAGGCGGAGATAGAGAGATATTTACAAATCGAAATCTAAACAAATAATACATTAACAAAAATAGGAAATCAATAAAATGCTTTTTGTAAAAGATGGATTATGACGAAGGTGAAATGGAAGAGTCTGGAGAGTAGAAGTGCATTCATACAGGGAGAATGAGTTAGACAGAGAAGTAGGGAAATGATAAGATAGATGATTATAGTTCAACATTCAGAAGGTGATTGTGGTAAATAGTACCACACATTATAATACAGTATGCATTGCAAAAACTCAGAAATAAACAAAGTGGTTGGATTTTTTGTTGTTGTGGAAAGAATATTTAAATCAACTTAATTTGAGACCCAAATGAGAATAAAATAAAATTATGAGCCATGAAATAGATTGAGAAATACACAAATCATACATACAACAAAGCAGTAAAGGTTTAAACTTTCCTTTTTCGAATACATGTTTGCAGGTATCGAAAGATTATTAGCATTTAGTAGAGCATAATGCAGTTCACTTCAAATTTTGCCAGCATAACCCAAATCAGTTTAGATGAAAATTGCTTTTTTAAATAAAACTGACAATGTTAATAATGGCCTGGCCGAAAATGATGAAGGTGGTGACAATGCTCAAAATGATGGAAATAACAATGAAAGTGCAGGTTAAATGACTGTGATGATGATGGATGATGATGATGGTGAAGTGATGGTGTCATAGCGCTATAACAAACAAAATAGACTGATAAACAATTACATATTAAACAAAACCAAAAAGTGCAAATAAACTACAAATTACAATACATATGGAATACACATCAAAGTGAACAGAGTTAATTAATCAAAAGAGCAATTTTTGAATAAATGTGTCTTAAGACTAGTTTTGAATAATAGTTTGGCAGTTTTTGACATTTAAAGGTAGTCTGTTCCAAAGTTCAGCAGAAGCTTTGCAAAAAGAGCGTTTACTCACAGCAACCCATTTGTTTGAAGTTTCAGCTGAATCTGAAGCAAGTAGAACAGGAGGCTTGAGGTTGTGATGGTCAATCTTGATCACATTATCCTGTTTACCTTGTTGACCCAACAAGAATACAGTATATCCCATCAACGGTAACCGCTGAGCTTTTGATTGCTTGTCCTGAAACAAATCATACAAAAATAAAAGAATAGTGTGGTTATGTGCATGACGGTGTAATGATAATGCTCCTATTCATCTGCATAATACTTTAGATGAAGCCTTTTCAGAAAGAGCATCTTTAGTGTTGCTTTGACTGGATAGAAGGGGAGTAGGGGTTTCAATTTCATACCCTCACCGCCCTCATCACTCTCATCTAGACAAAAGTCTGATCTATTTTTTGCAAAGTCACGTATATCAAAGTCATGGGGAAAAAGTGTCCCTGACAAATAACAAATCAAACAAAAAAAGTAGATGACCTGAAAAGGATAAGATTAAGTAAATTTTGAGTGGGCATGGAGTTTGTCTGGCGATGTGACTGAGCTATAATTAAGACTAAGCTGCATCATCAGAGCATTTTGTCAATCTGAGTAAGGTAAAGTATTTCTTTAGAACTGTATGTTTTACAGACAGGTAGCTGTCACCAATGTTTAGTAGGATTCCTGACAGGCTTACACCCAAGTATAAAGTAGCATTTTGTGAAGGAACAATAGTTGAATGATGAAAGACAAACACAGGAGAGAGACATAGATGGAAGATATGTAGACACCTACTTTATATGACTTGTAGATGAAGAGTTGGCCATCTTTAGCGATGCAATAACGCTTTTCCCACTTGCCGCCGACACTCTTGATTGTACTGAAGAAGTTGTTGAGCATAAGCAGTCTGTCTATGAGATCAATGTCTTCTTCATTACTGTGATCATTCTTGAACTCATCCAATTTGTCCACTTTAGGTTTCTTCCGTTTCTCTCTGAAAAAAATGAGAGACAAATATATTTTTAGCAAGAAGCACTGTTACTGAATATCACTGGGGCTCCAAATCAAGTATGCAAGGTGCTCAAGGCACTCCAAGTGCTCAGAGCATTCATGGAGTTTCTACCGGTACACAGTTGAAAACAGGGCAGAATGTGGCAAATGTAGATTAATGTCTTCCCAAAGGACACTATTGCCGCCCCGGGGCTTGAACCCACAACCATCATCTTTCCAGTCAAGTGTTAAACCAGTTGACTATGAGTACATCTCTCAGTGTAAAGAATTAACAAACTCTCTAAGAGAGGGGATGGTGGATGATTGTAGATTCACCAAATCTATTCCTTCCCATTTAAAAGCTCTTGAAGAGAGCGTGTTGCTACTTACTGTTGATGATGATCCCCATCCCCCCTCCACCACCACCACCTGCTACTTACTGGTGATGATGATCTTGATCAACATCTTCTACATCCTCATAGTCGGTTGAGTCACTGTTGAAATCATCCTCGTTATAATCTAAACAAAAGAACAGACGAAGATCGTCAAACAAAATTCTTTGATGCTGCTCATGATTTCACAGGCTGGCAAAGCATACAAGTATGTGTACACTCAATAATCATACGGTTTGTTCATAATTTAAATCTTCATAACCAGTTGCTTTTGTATAATAGGGTAACATTGTGACATAATTGCAAGAAACTGAGTCTTCTACAGCATATACATGTGTAATTCATTTCAAAGTAGGTATTCCATGTAACTTGTATCAAAATGTAACACTGGCAGCTAGGGGTCCAATACACATGGGCCCTGTGTTATATAGAGTTGCGACTGATTATCAAGATGGGGCCAAGCTGGACCCCCAAAAGATCACTCCCGCCCCTACATGCTTGATATGAAGAGGGTCCACACAAACAGACCCTACACACATCATGTAGCCCCAAAAGAAGAAGAAAACATAGTAAAGAATGAGGATCCCTGTTTACAGAATATATCGCACCTTCTTGGTTCAATACAAACCTATGTATGTACATGTACATGTATTTACTCATTGGGATGTTTAGTAATATTTTAGCTAGTGGCTATGTGCCTTTTATGTAGCTCAAATAAAGAATTTCTATATAAATGTTCTTCATTGACCTGACATTGAGCTCTTTATGGTGAGTTTACATTTTGTGAGAGAACATCCTGCTTTGGGCAAAAAACTAGGACTGTTTGTTTTCAATGTAATTTTTGTCATTCTCATTATTATCATTATTATTATATATATATCTATGGCAGTGAATAAATCATAAGGAATGATGTAACCAGAAATCATAAATGAATGTATTTGAATTAAAAACATGAATAATTAATATCACATCAATCCACCTCTGGGAGGAAGAGGATTGGAAGATTAACAAAGACTTTAAAAGAAGGAATAAATTGGCTTTGCCTTCGCATATTACTTCATTCTATCAGACAAATCTAACATACAATGGTATAAAAAATACTACACAACACACAAAAAGTGACAATTTAATACATTGTGTGAAAATAATTCACATTTAAACACTTGCTACCGACTCAAATATTACAATGCTTACAGTAGTTGTCTTTGGATATTTATTATTCATAACTGCCCCAGTGTGATCATGCAACACAAATGGATTAAATCTATTTGTGCTCTTTTGCTCTTCTTTTTTTTTACTACAAACTGTGTAATTCAAAGTATTTTAGATCCAAGTACATTGTAGTAATGTCAAAGTTGAACAAAGTATTAACAACAAAAAGAAATTAAAAAAGTAACATGGTAAACTGAAATGATGATAATAACAAAAATAAAAAGCAAAAATAATAATGTGGTACGAATGGCCTTTTATGATCTTCTATGTTAGTGTATAATATGTGTGTAGCAGGAGGTCAGAAACTGGGCAAGGTGAATGAATAGTGAATAATTTTTTTATATGTAAAAGTAAAAGTTTCTTTTCCACTTGTCAAACACAATATCAGCAGGTTGAAACAGGTTCAAATATCATTCTTGACAGGTTAGAAAGCATGACAAGGGTGCAGAATTGATCCAAACGTGCTATGTTTACAGCACCTGTCATTGAACTACTGAGACTGAGGTCCGGCATTGACTTTGAATGGCTAGTTTTTAGGCACAGCTTTCGCTTCTTCAATAAGTTACATGTTAATACTCGCTTTCTCAAGGTGACATATGACGATGATTGATTCCGACCTTGGCTAACTTCTATTGATGTATCTACTCCTGTTGTACAGGAACAAAAAGTATATTATGTCATTACTTTCTATTATTCTCTATTTACACGACTTTGGTATTAGACAGAAAAATATGTATGTATTTTTCAGAAGAAATAGTATGAGGGGAGATATGCGTAGAGTGATAACTATTAAAACTATTGAATAGGAAATGATTTAAAGGTACTATTGATGATTTCAAATGGTCACAAATCTTTGCAGTTATTCTTAAATTTGTTCAATAACATACAAACATAATTATCTGTAGAATGAATTTATCATTAAAACAATTCAATCAATATTTTGGAGCTAAATAAAGCCCAGGCCTGATGAACAATCGACAATACTGAACAGATGTTAAACAATATATACATGGTTGTATTACTTAATTCCAAAGCATTTCTTACTAGTTTTTTCTCCTTTTTGTGGGAAGACAAATGTGTTTCCACTTCCTTCATCACTGCATGAACCAGGAGGCATGGAGCCCTGAAAGATTAAGCATAAATATAGTGAAATAACAGCAGCATTATGACACAATTAAGGCAGCCATGCCAAGACACTGCATCTCATACCCTCTTCTTTGTTTACCTTTTCATAAATGAAATGGGTTTATTGCCGGATTTTGTGTACGTGACACATTTTGATGGATTTTTAGTTATGTAACTTTTTCATAAATTGGCAACACACTGTATTGATGGGAATAAATTAATTAAATAAGTATCGTATTTAAAGTATACTATTCCACTGAATAAAGGTTTAAGGCACACTTTACTACAGGTAGCTACTTGCTCCCTCTATGTAGAAAACAATGTCTAATCGGTGACCATTGGTCCCCCATGATCCTCTTTTTCTGATGTTAGTTGAGAGCTGAGTTAATGAGATAGCCACCTGTCAGTGACCTCGCTGTGTGGTCTAATCCCTTCTGGCCCAGCAGTGTTGACGGTCTTTAAATAAGTATCGTATTTAAAGTATACTATTCCACTGAATAAAGGTTTAAGCTTGATATAGCTATGTATATGAAGGGATTACAGGTATGTTTCAAATTAAGATTCAAACTTTATCAGCTAAACTCATTGTTGAATTAACAGTGCTGGTCAGAGATGGTTTAGGCTGTAAATGTATGAAAGTGTGTAAGTAACAACCAAGTTACTGGATGAAAATCGTATGAATTCATTTTTTAGCATGAATTGCTGTCACACAATCTGGTAACATCACTACTGCAAATATGAAGTACATGTAGGTACTGGTGTATGTAAATGTTTTAATCAATTGCTGCTTTAATCAAATTATTGTAATTTACATTTAAACTAAAAAAGAAAACTCTTTCTGAAACACTTACCATCCCAGCTGGTATATCCTCAATATAAACAAACTCAAAGCTATCAAGCATACGCATCCATAAGAACTGATTTCTTCATTCAAAAGCACATTACATAAGATGTATCATTATTTTCAGTTTCCACCCATTCAAAAGTTTAAAGATAGATACTGTATATCCAGGAAATATACATTTACGTTAATCCACCCAATACAGGTAATATTAACAAAACAAGACAGTTGCACATTGGGTATTCTGAGTTCTGACTAAGAATTCAGTTCCTGACTAATGTTATAGATTGACCAGTGACTAATTAATAGTGTTACATGCAAACATGGTGAGGTTTGATCTCACTTCCTCCTGCACACTGACAGTAGATCAATCAGTCCCACTTTATCAAGCTAATTGCTTTCATAACATTCCAACTGAGAATATAGTTTTTCAAAGCAAGGAGTGTGATATTGGACGTGAAAATGATCTTCATCAGAGTAACAATAGTGGCAAACACATTGTTGGCAATTTACATTGCTTACTGTTTGGTGAAAATTTGTGTTGGAGAATTGTCATTTGTGCCCAACATGGATGGAAAACTACGTGAATGCACAGGGGCGTGTTCACTTTCACGCTCTGTGGTGTATACTAGAGATCAACTCCGAGCTTTGAATAACAGAACGTTTACTCTCAATCGAGACACACAACAATTGATCAAACAGCTTGGATTAGCACGAACAAAAACGAGGCGGGGAAAACGAGGAGGGCGAAATCTTCGACGGAGTATTAGCATTGTGACTGGGAATCGGACGGACAATGATGACAAGCAGCATGAATGTCGGCCGAGGACACTGGTCTCCATCGATGTAGAACCAGCGAAGAAAGCAGCCCATCACGCTCTGCCAAGTTTTCTCATGACGAACGCTAGATCGATTGTGTACAAAACGGATGAACTTGGTGTTATACTGAACAATAGACACATTGACATAGCAGCTATAACTGAGACATGGCAAACGCCTGATATATCAGATGAACAGTTGTCGATAAATAATTACTTGACATTCACGGATTATCGCCATACACGGCGTGGTGGGGGAGTAGCATTGTATGTTCAGAAAGATATACCGATATTTCCCCTTACCATGATATATGTTCCTTCTGAATATGAATTTGAATGTGTCTGGTTGAGGATACGACCGCATAGATTACCTAGACGTATATCAAGTATCATTGTATGTGTAGTGTATATCCCACCAGGATCCCCTCATCACACAGCCCTGATTGATCACATAACCAATTCAATTGATGTTTTAGGCACTATGTATGTAGACTGTGGATTTGTTATTTTGGGAGATTTTAACCGGGTAGATGTAGACCCTTTGTTGAGAGTACATGGACTCAAACAAATGGTAGATAAGCCAACTAGAGGTGAGGCGATTCTTGATTTGATATTGACCAATATGAAAAAACACTACATGTCAGCCGCCATTGAGTCTCCTCTGGGAATGAGTGACCATAACACGGTGATATGGACTGCAAAGAATAGAACAAAGGCTCCCAACAAGGTACTCAAGAAAACATCACGTCCAATGACATATCAAGGGATCCACGAGTTTGGAAGGTGGGTTACATCCCAATCTTGGCAGGAAGTCCTTTCCGTACCAGAAACGGAATCAAAAGCAAACGCTTTTTATACATTGATCCAAGGAGCAGTAAATAAATACTTTCCTCGTAGATCAGTCAAACTGCACAGTGCTGACAAGCCTTGGATGACCGCACGAGTGAAAGAAACCATCAAGATGCGTCAGGAAGCGTTTGCCCAAGGTTCCTTAACCGAATGGAAGCGCTACAAGAAATTGGCCAGCAACCAAATCAAACAGGCTCAGGAGAACTTCTATGACAACTCCTTAGCAGGGCTAAGATCTTCAGACCCCTCGGAGTGGCATAGTGGCATTCAGCTCCTCGCCAATAAGATCAAAGAACGCTCTCCTATATCTGTGCCAACGCTCCCTGAAGCCAGTGATGAGGAAATAGCTAATGCCATTAACCAGGAATTTTCATCTACATCACAGGGTCGACTGCCTCTAAGTACTTCCGACCTTCCGACATATCTTCCTTCTCTAGAGCCTCCACAGGTCAAAGTGTGGGAGATGTATTGGGAGCTGAACAGGATCAACATTAAGAAAGCCATCGGCCCTGATGACTTGCCAAACAGAGTTCTCAAGGAATTTGCTTGCGAGATCAGCATACCCATGACAGACATTTTCAACTCCTCTCTCAGGGAAGGCAAGGTCCCTCAGATCTGGAAAGACGCAGATGTTGTTCCCGTGCCAAAAGAGAAACCTCCTGTCATCACAAAACTCAGGCCTGTGTCACTAACATCCCAATGTGCGAAAGTTTGTGAGGGATTCGTGGCTAAATGGATCCAACATGACATGGGGCCAAATATTGAACGACATCAGTATGGAAGCCTCAAAGGCTCATCAACCACACACTGTTTGATTGAAATGATGAATCAATTCTACAAGGAATCAGACAAACAGGATTTTGTAGGAAATCTTGTGGTCACAGATTTCTCGAAGGCGTTCGACACGGTAGACCACACCGTGGTTGTAACTAAGCTCTTAAATATGGGAGTCCGTCCGGAAATCATCCCGTGGATCGCCGACTTTTTAACGAATAGGCACCAGAGAGTAAAATACCAAAGCGCTATCTCCTCCTGGAAGAAACTAACCTGTGGCGTTCCCCAAGGAACAAAGATCGGCCCCCTAGCCTTTCTAGCAGTCATCAATGACGCACTGGAGTCGACAGAGTTGCATACATGGAAGTATGTAGACGATCTTAGTATCGGCGAGACCAAGACCGTCAATGAGCCTTCTCACCTGCAGGAAGCTGTCAACGACCTGGTGCAATGGGCTGACCAAAACTACTTGAAACTAAATGCAGCTAAATGTAAACAACTGCAGTTTTGCTTCAAGAGAACCAAACCAGCACCCCCAGACATATCTCTAGACCCGAATGTTTTGGAGGTGGTCAATGAAACGAAAATCCTCGGTGTCTGGGTTCAAGGTGACCTAAAATGGGACAAACAAGTCAAAGAAATGATGTCGAAGAGCAAGAAACGGGTACATATGTGACCCGGCACCACAAAACCAACAAAAAGTCGCAACCAGCGATTCTCCGTAATCAGCTGAAATGTCAATTTAGGTGAAAAAAATAGATTTTTGTTTTTTTGCATTTTCTGAAAGAGTGGTCTTTTCTGTACCTAGTATCAAAATTTGGAAGTCTAAAACATAGTAGAAGATGTGTTTTAAACGGTTTTTCTAGACCAGTTTTTTTCGCACAGCCTTCGGTCTCTTCCAAAATTTGATCACTTTTCCCGAGCGAAATTATCGTAGTCCGGATATGGTCGGTCGTTGCTAACGGGTCGTGCTACGCGGGCTGTGATTGGTCCGTTATAGCAATCAGTGCGGCGCGCCATTTTGTTTGTATCCGCTTTCACATCCGAGTTCCAGATTTGCGTTCGTCTTATATTCTCCGTTAACGACTTCGAGTAGCTTGATTGTACATCACATATCCAGAATTTGTTGATCAAGAGTAAGAACATTATTATATTTTATACATTTGAGAGTGACAAGTTGTGAAAAAGTCTACAACGTCGTTACAATGCCAGGTTTTGTACGTGAGCAGAGCCGTGGGATGTGCTTCCAAATTTATTCTCCCATAAGAGTTTTGAAATCAAGTTCTTATTGTAAACACACATTCACACTCTTGATATCATCATTTTGCTTACAGTTATCATAATTCTCCCCCTTCTTTTCCCTCTCTGTCTCTCTCTCTCATTCTTTCTATTTTTCGTTATTCTATGTTGGTGTCTTTACTGTGTGTCTCCTGCCTTTCTTTATTTTTATACCACTTTCTGGCTGGTATTTATGAATTGCTTCCATTAATTATCATCAGGATGGCTACTGGAAATGAAAGAGCAAGTCATAGTAAAAATACTTTGAAATTCCTGTGAGAAAGAAAACAGTATGGGAATTAAGTATAAAGAAAGTTCATAATGTGGTTACAAATAATTGCCCAGATGTATACAAAACAAGATAGGTGACAAGCAGTGTTATGTAAGGGGGAACAAAAAGACTCCGGGTCCACCATGAATAGGCATTGTCTAGTGCAGGTGTCTCGGCACTATGTTGCAGTTCACTTAATCTGTCCAATTACAACTCTATACATTTACAACATAATAACTTTTGAAAGACTTAAGTCCACACATTGAAACCTCAGAAACATAATGAACAGACTATGTTTGACCATCAGGCCAAATTTCAGCCTAATCTGAAAATCTTTTCATAGTGGTTGCTATGGCCTTTTGATTCACCCTTCTATTGATTTCCCTGTGGTTTGCTTGCTCCGCATGCTTGAATAGCCCCAAACTTTAAAGCTCCCTTTCTCACAATTTAATACCAGTAACCTCCCTCACCAGCTCTTTTCATTCACTAAATTGAAAGGGTTAGGAAGCTTCAATTTGGACAAGTAATATACCATTTTAATGAGGAGAACTGCTTCTTTCATAATCAGATGAAATCAGGAAAATAATTTTTTGCGACTTTTTGGTGGTTTTGTGGTGCCGGGTCACATATACTGAGCAGACTGAAGAGATTTCGAATCCCACGAGAAGATCTAGTTGCCGTATACAAGTCCTACGTCCGGCCAGCTCTGGAATACGCAGCACCGGTGTGGCACCCTGGACTCACAAAGCTGCAGACTAGTGCACTGGAAAAAATCCAAAAGAGGGCGATGAGGATTGTACTTGGAGCTGAACTCACTTACACAACTGCTCTCAAAGAAGCTTCAATAGAAACATTAGAAGAAAGAAGGCATGACCTATGTACAAAGTTTGCCGAAGCATGTGTACGTTCCCATATATACTCGAATGTGTTCCCTCTCAACGACACAACTCATTCCATGCAGCTCAGGACCAGCCGAACGTACAAATCTATCAATGCCAGGACAAAAAGATATCAGAATAGCTCCATTCCATTTCTGACAACTTGCCTAAATGAATAATGCCAAGGTTGTATAAAAGGGGTGAATAGAGAACAATGTACGCATAACTCTTTTTGACGAAACCGGTGTCACTATTTATTTAATTATTATTATCGATATATATTTTGAAATCAGAACATATTTCTCATATAATTATATTTCCAGGGGCATAATTGATTATCGAAGCATGAACATGGGTATTACGCATAACATTACAGGTATCAACAACGTTATTTTTTGTTCAATTAAGCACTCAAATACCTTATCAATGACTTCTTTACCCAATCTCTACTGAATGATGCAAAACCAAATTAGATAATATTATTAATGCAAATATTGTTGTTGTATATATATATATACATTGAATTATTCTTAATGCTAATATTGTGAATTGTCACTAGAAAGTTATCTAACTATTGATGACAATTCATTGTCTTTACTAATTATATGGTATTTTAACTAGTAGTATATTTGAAACAATTGTGAAAGAAATATGATATGTTTTTAATTGTAAATTGTCATGCAATTCAGCCCAGGCTGCGAAATGATGATATTAATAAACTGAACTGAACTGAACTAAGGGAGTACATAATAGATACAATGTTGTTGTTTTTTACTATGAATTAAATAAAATGTTGAATCAATGTACTAGTCATTATCTTCTGTTTTAATCAGTTCAGTGATTCAAAAATACACACAAACAGTAAAAATTACATATGTTGTTGCAGAGGGGCTTACAAAGAGCCCGAGATTGTTAAAAAGAAGTATGCCCTGGTGAAAATAAATGATATCAAATTACTAACATACATACAAATTGGTACAACCATTGGTATGGATGAGGTTGGCCCTTTAATACTTCAATAACCATTGGTATGAATGAGGTTGGCCCTTTTATACTTCACTAACCATTGGTATGAATGAGGTTGGCCCTTTTATACTTCACTAACCATTGGTATGAATGAGGTTGGCCCTTTTATACTTCACTAACCATTGGTATGAATGGGACACAGGAAGTGAGAAGAAGCCTGTATGCTGAATCATATTCAGTCAAGTACTAAATGATAAGTATTTATAGCCAAACATAAAACTGTGGGAGTCTGTGGTTAGTTTAATTAAAATCCATTCCAGTTCATTTAATTAAAAGAGTACAAACCCGTACTTCTGGCTGGGTGTGGCATCAGGGGATAAATATTCAAGTCAATCAAGGTTACAGCAAGGCATGTCAAATGAACTTTGGTTAAAAAGATTTCTGATGAATTTTTTGATGTGCAAATCATTAAGCTGTCTGCCAGGTCATGTGCATTGATCTTTGATATAAGGTTTGATCTGTGTGTACATGTATAGCCATTAGTTCCTGTAGTTAGCACTTGCAAGCCCTTTGCATTTAAAGTAATTCTAGAGCATAAGTTCAAGATACATTCAAATTAGGAGAAAAATTCCAAGACCTTTGCACCCTTTTAAAGAGGCATTTATAATTGTTTTATATATACATAAAGCATTTAATTTACTTTTAGTAACCAAGGAATATTGAACAAGAAAATCCCAGAAAGAATAAATGAACTTGAGATGCAAACTTTATCAATTGGTCAGTGCATTTGGTTCCAAATTGCTTCCTTTTGTTTTTGACATGTGCTCAAAAGGCAGTAAGAAATACATTTAAAGGGAAATGAAAATAGCTCTGTTGCTGTAACTGCAAATGCCTCAGATGATCACAAACATAAATCTAGCTGTTAGAGCAGTCAAAATCATGTGACAAAACAAAGACATATGGAGTGCCTAAACTCACAAAAAACATCAAAAGCAAAGTTGTTTAGTTACATGGCAAGCTTTGGGGAAGTTGAGAAGAGCCCCTTCTCATAAAGAAACAATGCAACCTGAAATCAATCGCAAATGTGCAATTCAAAGAGATAGGAAATTGCAAATCTGCAATTGATTTGCATTAATAGCAGCTATTAATCAGACAGGGCCTAGAAAAAAGAGTTTAGTAGGGGTAGCAAGTGAATGGAATGATTTTCCAATATGACATGCTTTGGTCAATGAAGGTAATGGAAAGAGAAAGATTACTACAAACCCTTCCTGATTCTTGGTCATCTGGATCTTCATAAAAGTCTTCATTCTCGTCTATCACTCTCTTGATTGGAGGTCTGCTGGCTGTGGATGGCAATGCTGGTGGTTCATCTTGCACTGGCACCTCATAGAAATCCTCTGGAGGTCTATTCAAAGATAGTTACAATTCAATTGTATATATTATTTTTTAAGAATGTTTCAGTTAGGATTTTCATTGCTTATTAATTGAAATTAATGATGGATGCCATTATAATTGTCATTTGATCACTTTTATTTGAATTTCAATGTTGATTGCCTAGACTACTACAATATATCATTGTATAATTGCTTTTATCATGTATATACATTGTAAACTGTTGTAACCATTGCAATTCAGTCTTTGGACTGCGATAATGGATAATACTCAATAAAATCCTTCAATCAATCAATTCAATTCGATTACACAGAAATCAGAAGGATGTCCACAAAGATTTAAACTTTGAAATAAAGACTTATTAAAAATGAATCTCATAAAAATATTGGGGTATAATGAAAGAGGAAATATGGAACACAAGATCAGTTCAAAGTCATCTAAAAGCATGTAGGTACAGAAGTCTATGGCTCATGAAGAGGAACAATTCATTTCAGTTCTATCTCATTAAATATGCTATAAGAATGTTTTGCCTACAATCTTTCACACAGTTTCACAGTAGGAACACAAACATCTAGATAACTTTTTCATAAACTATTTAAATACATCTATCCCTCTACCAAATATTGGTAAATATTAAAATACTACTTGCAAATAACTTTTCAGTACAACACCATTACTTTCCAACACAAACATCAAATGAAATTAGGTAAACATTATAGAACCTCCAACACAAGGGAATTAATATGCTAGCTGTGTCAATACTCACTGTCCACTGATTGTTGTGTTTTGGTACTCATTCTGAAAACAAAAGAGAGATACAGCAGGACTTAACTCACATTTGCCAACGATTAAAGTTGAAAGAGTTAACAACAATCTTACTTCACACATATCAATTCATGCATATTATTCAAGCCCTGTAGGTCTTGAGGGTGAGGAGAATGAATCACTATACAAAAAAACCTAAAAAATTGGAAATATACAAACATATGCTGCAAATATTATCTGTAATATAAGTTTATACTAATACAGAAAACACATAAGACACTGACCTACAATATGTAAGGCACATCTACACTAGGAACATATCTGTCAAAATCATTGACATCAAGAGTACATTTCACATATTCTGTCATAATCTTCATTTCACATATTCTGTCATAATCTTCTTTATCTTTTCTTACCGCTCCATCTACAGACTTGCTATTTCTCCATGATGCTTCTCTCTCCTTAGCCAGATCTATCGCAGCTTTGTTTGCTAACGCTGTTGCAGAATGATTTGCAGCTTTCTTTGCTGATGTTGAAGCTGAATGAATAAAATAAAAAACATTGTCATTATTTTTCATAACATTTATATCTTTCCTTCAAAAAATGTAGTATCAAACGTCCTCAGCTTGCTAGAAGTAAAGATATCAGTCAAATAATTTGAACTTTTGATAATGTTTATGGTTTTCATAACACATGTAAACTGAAACATAGAGCTCAATTATTTAGTGGGGAAAGAAACTTACCATTGGTTTTATGTTAGACAGTTTTGGAATCATAAATGAAAAGTTTATCAACAATATATTTATCAAAAATCCGCTTAATCAATATTTTCATCATTCGGTCATTCAATCAATTAATGACACACTGCAATGTACATCAGACAAACAATCAGACATTTAAATCTGTATCTCATCTCCAAGCAAATGACATGTTAAATCCATTCAACAATCTGACACATTCCACTCACTCATTTCTCTCCTTAATTATCAATTCTTTAATCCATTTTGTATCATTTTTTATTTGTATTATTTCATTCGTAACTAGAGTACATTTTAAGAAATGGAAAAATGGGAATTCTGTTAACACTGGAAGTGATTGGTAAATAATAAAAGAAAGCTCCTGCCCCTGCCCCCATTACTTTTTGTGAATCTTTATTATTGTTTTCTTTTGATCATGAATGCATGCATGTACACTGTAGTGTTGGAGTAAATTCCTCAAAAGAAAATAGCCTGGGGGTCTAATTTACCTACATGTATGTGATATAACATAATTGGTACCCTGAACTGCCCCCCCCCCCCCAACTGGGAACTAGTGTGAATGAAAGCAGCTGGTTTTCAGTGGTGTAAGACCCTCTTGAGGCCCTTGGTTGCTTGCATCATGAATCTATTTGTAATAGGTCCATGGTTGCATAATACTTGTTATATACCTATGTTTCGTTTGTGAATTTGGTACATAAAAGATAGTTCTGCTTTAATATTGAAAGCATAGCTGTTTCTACAGTGGTGTATACTGGCTCTCGGGGAGGTTACATCCTGATATGACATTGAGGTGTGGTGGGGCGGGCGTCGCCTATAGAAACAGTGATGCCTCTCATAGCAGTCAATATATCTATACAATTAACAAAAGTGTTTCACTTAAACAAGACATGAGCTGTCATTAATAGTTACTCACTGTACAGTAAGCTACACCATCTAGACAAGCTAGGAGAGGCTGTTGTGTGAATCATATAATTAACATACAATGAAACAAACCTGATGCTTAATGATATCATCGGAATTCGGAAGAGTCTGTATGCATCTAACGGTGCAAATTGATAGGCTTTGAATAAACTCTGAATGATTCTAAATTTTGAATGATGACAATGGCAGATATACAGGCAGATGTAGGGCTTCTTAAAATATTTATCTCGAACAAATTTACACCAAAGCTGTATATGCTGTTAAGAATAATCAGTACTTTGATATCTTATAATAACATTTTTAGCTACAATGTAAATGGGATTTATGATTTTTCATTGGGGATGTTTCCTCAGATTATAACTCTATTATTCCCAAATCAACACCTTTGGTTGGGCAGAATTTATTTCATATTATTTGCTCAAATTACAGATTGTTTGTAAAATAAGAGCTTTTGAGTCAAGTAATGTAGATGTGCTGCTTTACCTTTTAAAGACATCTTAACAAGATAATTCTTTTAAACTATTAAGGTGAGGAGAAACCTGGAACAAACACTCAGCGTACAGGAGATATGGGGAGGAGGGTCTGTAATTGGGGTAACAGCCTATTTCCTTATTCAATTTGACAGTTTTCAGAAGCATTTATGTGATTAGGCCCTACTTATTTTCCTAATTGACACATTTACTTGTCACTTTGTACAGCTTATGAGGACAACTTTTAAGGATATGGAGAAAAGTCGGAGAGAAGCAGTGGCTCTTGTTTTATTCCTTTACTTTGTATTTGTCTTTAGGAAGATCACTGGTGACTGACCTATTATTTCCCATAGTATGCCGGCCTACCACGGAGTTTCTTCCTGTTATAGGGAAATCCAACACTTTTTATAATTTCATGTGTATGAAATCAGAAAAATAAAGATAAACGGAAAGGCCAAAGATATAAAAGTTTGAAATATGAGACACTATGAAAGTCTATGGGTCTGGGAATCTCAAATTGGCATTTTGATCAGTGGATTGTGCCAGAGTCACAGGAACTCTTCTGTTTGTTGTGTTACAAAATATAATTAATATCTGCTTTTCTCCTTTGTGCCTTTTTCCTTGGGGCACTGCTCAAAATATATAACAAATAGCACATAGTGTTTGTTTCAGAATTATTTTTTCCCTCGTCTTCTGACAGCTTGAAAGGTTTTTATTTGAAAATGATATGAATCAATGCTTTTCTAACTTTTGGCAGATTGCACAATCTACAGTAAAACAATAAAACACACAAACATACATACACACAAGCAAACATGAGGTGCTCAACAAAACATCATCAAAATCACCATCAGCTCAAGATTTGCCATTCTACAAATATAATGCCAGCAATACATTCAGACTTGGTAAATACACGTTTGTAGACATATTCATTATGCAATGCTCACACCTATGATCAAAGATACTGTAAAATTAAAGGTTAAGAATAACATGCCAGATAAATAACCTTTCTTACTCTTGGCAGATTAGATTCATTAGATTAGATTGGATTCGTTTGCATGGTAATGTCAATTTTTAAAATCATGTCTTGTGACATACAATTTAGGTGTCATCACCTCCGTATCCAATGAACTCTTCCTTTCCTGCACATTGCTAGCATTCCCTCCAGTTCACTGACACACTGCAGGACTCTTCCACCTACACTGATACGGGGGTGTAGAGAGTGATCACACCCAAAGGGACTGCCTTAATTAATACTCTTTTCCCAAAGGACTCCATGGATTTTCATTAGGTTATGATTAAATTATATATTTCATGACAGAAAATCTCTAAATCCCTGGCTTAGGTGTGCTTTCAATAAAACGGCTAGATTTCAAAGCCTCACCAAACCTGGCTGGTCATGAACTTGACACGAAAGGAAATGTTTATAATTTGGAAGATTAATGATTTGAAGAAGGTGAACTCATATTCTGAAGTTTGCTGTGTCAAATAGCCTACATGTACGTATATAATTCACAAATTATAAATTTTGTATATTTCAAGCTAGTTTCATGCTGTATTAACTCTTTATTTCACATTTCTCTCTCTCTCTCTCTTTCTCTCTCTCTCTCGTACTCTCTTCTCACTTTCACCCCATCCAAACCTCAGTCCTGTAGATGTTGTTTCACACTCAAGGTTCCTCCTCAATTTTCAAGATTGCGAAGTTTGTCAAATATTACTGATGACAAAGACTTATTATTATAGCATTTCAAATAAATGCTTCCTCACTGTGGGAAGATACACAGCTGTATTTAGTGTATGTACATGTATGTGGAAAAACCCTAAGAGAAGTGAAGTTTCATCATTCTTAGAAGAAAGTACCAGTATGCTGATTAGTCATTTATATGAAGGAACCAGAACATTGCATGACGCATGCTTCTATGTTCCCCCTGTGACTAGCAACACGGGATGCAAAACTGTGTGTCACACTCATAAGTCGTCATTAAATACAAGTGATAGAAAAAGGATAGGAAAAAATTGAAATTAAAGGAAATATTACCTTCTTTGTTTTCTGTCTCTTCTTCAGAATCTGTAAAATCATCTATATCCTCATCTTTAGCATTCCTATTTTCTTTTTGAATGTCATTTTGCTTTTCATCTTCCAGCGCACTCCTCTCAGCTGCATCTGCTTCCTCTTCTTCATCTTCTTCTTCCACCACTTCCTCTCTCATTTTCAGTTTCTGACCCTTCTTAGATCTTTTCTTTCCACTAAACACTCTTTGGAATTCTTTCACAACAACATCTTGTCCAAACGTAACTGTCTTTCGTTTCTCGACTTCTTCTTCTTCCGCGATCGGTCCACCGTTGGTCTGTTTATCTGGTTTGCTACCATTCCCTCCTCCTCCGTTGCTATGCTTGTCCATTTTGTTATTATTACTGTTCATAAAGACACCTTTGATGCTCTTTGCAAGGCTACCACTTCCTCTGCGTATACCACCCTTCCCATTACCTCCAGCACTACCACCACCTCCTCCTCCATCTCCATCCGCTCCACCTTGATCATTCTCTGTTTCCAATGTCCCATTCTCATCATCCTGGTTACCATGGTCACATAACCCCTCCTTCTCTTCAAGGACAATCTTCAGTTTCTCATCGATAGAGTTGACCTTCTTCCTGAGTTCCACCATCTCTATCCTGGTGTTGTCCAGCTTCAGTTTCTCATCGATAGAGTTGACCTTCTTCCTCAGTTCCACCATCTCTATCCTGGTGTTGTCCAACTTGTTGTTGATGTGCCATTTCATCTGCTCCAGGAAGTCCTTGAGATCCTCGTTGCTCACCGCTGACATCGATCCGACGGAGGTCATCGATGTCGAAGACAGCTTTCCTGAGAGGCTGGCTTTGGGAGGAGCATCATCGGAACCAGTGTCTCCATTGTTGTTCTCCGATGGACTCAGCTGGAACTCAGCGTATTCCTTGGCAGGTTTGGACAGACATAATAATCCTTCCATCTTGGATCAAGTCACAGGGGCAATCAAAGCCAAAGATGGACTAAGAACTAAGTACACAATTCTTATCGTCAATACACACAAAGAGGACAAGTCTGTAGTTGAACAGCCATATTGTCAAACGCCAATATCTGGCCCACTAAATATAAAATCCATTTACACACAGATACTCTGTCCTGTTTTAACCAAACTGAAGAAACAAATGATGCAGTCGTACGGCTAATTGATTTATCAAAACTCTTAAATCTGTTGATGTTCCTTCTTTATAACATGTTCCAATCCTGGTTAAACTTGTTCAACTGATCAAACTTTACATTTATTCCTATACCATTTCACCAGCACGCATCCACAAATCTTCTGATATCTTCAAATCGCTTGCTGCTCGGCTGTGCTCGCCCTCAGAAAATAAGAATTCCCTTAGCTTTCTCTATCCCAGTGCGTCACAGGCACACTCATAGGTCACATCTTAAGCCAAGACATTCCAAATCTCTTTAATTAGTCCATGTTACCTTGTAGGCAGATCGACAGTTTATTGAGGAACATACCCTCTCAACATCCTTGATTGCTAATGCTAGATCAGTCACGTCAAACCCCACAGATCCCCCACTGATGTCTGCTTAGTTCATGTAGAGCTAGTCGGAAAAGCGGTGATAAAATGCTCAAGTTCTGCTCATCTAATCCTGCAAATGAATTCCTTGCACATTATTGTAAGTCACTCATGTGAGCTTTACTGAGTCTCAAGTATTAATCTTAAAACCACTGATGGGGCAGGACAAGGAAAAAAATCTAAACAATGCATGAAGTCAACATAACAGACAGGTCTACAAAATGCAAAGAAACCGATTTGTGACAACTGTTCAGCCTAAGCCAGGATGGGAAATACAAATCTTGGAGATGTCATCTGTAGAAATCTTGATAAAACACGATTCAACATACTCTAATTTTGAAGTCCACGTTTAAAAGGAAACCAGGAAAAGAGTGCCTATGGTCATCATTCCAAATAAAAGTTTTTTAAGTTGCTATTTGTGGTTCTTAAATATTCATTATAATTATATATATATACACTGGAGTTCAAAATTATATTTGGTATGTAACAGATTGAAAACGAGAATAATGTGTGTCTAGGAGCACTTCTGAAACATCCATTCAGATCAATAAAACAAGTCCAATCAACAATCCAGAAATTATCACTGTCATAGTAAGAAAATTTATATAAAATGGTGAATCTTGACGATAAAAATCTCTGGCTCTACTGCAAGACTTGAAGGAGACATTGTTTAGAATTAGATGAGATCACTGTCCCATTCTCATCTATTTGGCCTCTTCATGTCCAGGGCAGTCTTTAGATCAATTATGAAGCATTGTTCATCAAAAATAAATCAAGAACAATCCTATTTTCCCCCTAAGAAGTGATATATTAAATACAACATACTGAAGAAACAAATTATGAGGAGGAAGAGGAAGAGTAGAAGGAGGAGAAAGAGAGGGGGAGAGGGGGAGAGAGAGGTTGGAGAATAGAAGGGGAGACAGAAGGGGGGGGGAAGAAGGGGAAGAGAGAGATATAATTCTATTTCTAAATATCAGCCTATAAATCGGATAGGCTCATATTATAACTAAATACAAGCACAATTTCATGAGGATGTGGGCCATTATAATTATATAAATAACATGCAATGAAAAAAAAGGGTTCCCCCCCCCCAAGAATTAGGATTTAACAAAACACCCCTTTTTCCTCTCTAAAGATTTTAAAGTGCTATGAAGCATAAGTGATTGATCACGAATGAGGTTTCAACATTGATGCTCTTTACTGACTTAATGCCTCAAACTCCCATTCACCTTTCATCTTTGATCTTCATTATCCATGATGGGATAAGCTGAGGATTGGAAGAGGATTATCCTACCCCTCTCTTAATCACTCCTCTATGTGCTTTGGAAACTGATTGTACTTGCGGGATACATTAGTTCATATGGTACATGCATGTTCTATATCATGATCACAGTCTGACGTGAAGAAAAGGGCTTTAAAGGGAAATCAAACCTTGAAAGCTGGTATGAAAAGTGGACAGTTATGAATTTATGAAAGTTTAATTACTATAAGATGGGCTCTTCAAGTCGGCTGGATCAGTAACGTCTCTGTGTTGTTTATGTATACATTAGATGACAGGGGGGACAAAGCACGGGAAGAAAAGAGAAAGAGAATAATTTTCATTTGATTTCCTCCACCCTCCCCCCTCCCCCCCCCCCCCCCCCCATACGATAATACAAAATTAGCACAAGATAAAGAGACGTTTTTAAAGTTTCCTTGATCTGAATGGCCAGGTACCTACATGTACATTGTTCTGACCACAAAATGTCAGCCATACATGTGATTGTCTGAAGCAATTATGTTATTCAAGATATCATACTTCAACTTTAACCTTTCTTCCAGTGGGTTACTTTCACTTCAATTCTCATGATGTCGTTAAAATGTATCGATATTCTCCAATTTCATTTTGCTGATTTACAGTTCGCTGTCAACATCTTCATGAAGTACAGTTTATCCATATACAACTATGTTTTTTGTATTGTTTTCCCCTAGCTTTCAAGAATCTATAACTAGCTTGAAAGCAGAATCCACTGTCACAAAGTTGATAACATACGACCGGTAATAATATTGTAAATTTCTTGAAATATTTGTTGCAATTCATATTCAAAGGATATTCCATTACCGGTAAGCCTTCTGTCCGCATGGTTCTAAAGCAATTGTCATTCCATAACCTACATGACATGTACTTCGATAATAATGACATCAAATCGTAAAAACAAGATAAACAGTTTGCAGAAACAGTAACTAGGAGAAAAGAGTGAATAAGGAGCGAGCGTGATGATGATAATCATTAAAATGCTTTAGACCAAATAACAAAAATGAAGTGTTTCTTGTCCGGCCCGCCTCTTTTTGGGACGCCGCCACCTCCTTTTGTAAAAACTATTTACTATTAAGGAATAAAGCCCCTCCCCCCTCCCCCCCCCCCCCAAAAAAAAAGCTAACAAGCCCAAAATAAAGCCTGTGACATATCTTTTGTTTAAAAAGCTTCTAACTAAAAGTGATACAAATCATTTGTTTTGTCATACACCGCATCAGTGTACTCACATAGCACAATATTCGTGAATAAATAGGCTTGGCAAGCTATAATTAGAATGGTAGCCATCTTAGACAAAATTGCAAACTATTGCAAAATAGTAAATAATGCCCTACCTCCTCCTTTTTTAAAAGTTTGAACGAGAAACACGTTATATTTGTTATTTGGCCTTATATTTCCGCCTTCTCTCTTCCATATTGGTCCCATTTCCCCTCTCATAATTTTCCCTTCTCCTTTTTGTAGAGAGCTCTACAGAGCTCCAAAACTCCTCTCATTTGTTCAATAGTAGCCATGGAAACAAGGGATTTCACTATCAGGAGACTTGACCTGACCTCACAGTCTCCAGACTCTCCTAAATCATGGTCTTCACCTCCATTGAAAGGTAAAGAAAAACGCTCCATCGCATCAAAAGGAACATTTAATTTATGGCATGGTTTACTGATATTAAAACAATATGTAAAAGTTGAAAGAGGAATATAAAGCAAATAAAAAAGTTACCACATCGACTACCGAATTCTTTCATTCTAGGTATATAAATGTACAGTAAACATCTATATTCCATGGGTTAAAATGATTTAAATCTTTTGCAAACAACTAAATTTTAATTTTTTTTTTGTTTCCTATTCCCTGAGAGATATTTCAAAAGAAGGTCATATTAAGGAAATAGCTTCGGGGAATTAGTAAAATGATTTTATTCAATCTATTGCATGACCCTTTATAGTAACTCTTATCATTGCTGTAAACACCTGTGTGTAAACTGTGTATCATACAATTTTCAGACAGCTAGATGAACCATATTCCTGCTCTTTCTTCACATCCTTCTCCCAGCCCCAACATATTGTTTTAAGGAGATACGATACCATGCTAGTTTCTTGACATGGGACCAACACATTACTCACCCTTCCTCTGACTCAACCTTTCCATTCAACAAATGTTTCTTAAACTTTCTTTGATGTAATGTCGAGCTTCATGCATGATGATGTCATCAGAGTACACAGGATGATGGGCAAGATAGGATTCTCAGGGTGATGATGCACTTCACATGTTAACAACTTCAAGGTATCACATTTGAACTAAAGGTACTATTACTTTTGAAGAATTATGTTAGAACAATGAGGCAAAATATTACCCGATGCTATCGACCACATAACCATTTACGGTAAGATGGTAACCTAGGCTATAAGTTCAACTACTGTTGTCCAGACAGCAACAAAAACAATCTCACTGTGATCATTTGAAATAAAATTTGAAGTAAACTTTAGTTAACATTTGGCAGCCTGAACCATGTATTGTCCCAATTGCCTAGCTAATAAAGTTTTTAAAAAGAGATTTAAATGCCAGAACCCTTAATCGCATTTCTCTGAAGTTTTTGCATTGGATGTCAACGATAATGTTGAGTGAAGTTTAATGAAATTGTTATGCTGAAATCGTAAGCGACATCCGTATTGTTTTAAGAGGGGGTTTCCTTCTCTCCAATCCATGTATGTTTTCTTTATCTCAAATATCCATGCCTCATGTACAGTCCGGTATACTGGTACATGTACTATACATTATCCCTAAACATATTCAGCCTTTTCACACACAGCTAAAATTCATCGTATCTAGAAATGATTAGAATCACTCAACAGTTTTAAACATGTTTATAGACAAAATTTCCCAGGGTGAACATCGTTTATACGATGTTGGGATAGATACGAAGTCGCGATCCATACGCCCCTAAAAGCAGGCTGCAGATACAAAGTTCGTATCTAGAGAGCTTGACATTTTGTGTGTGAAAGGAAATTCGTGTTTAAACGTGTTTAAACTGGATGGAGTGTGCGCTTTGATTGATATGACATGACCTTCAATGCGCAATGGCACTACTGTGCATTTTACGAGCAGTAGTTAATCACGAAACTATTAACGATCGCAACAAAATTTCTGTGTGTGAAAGGCTCATGATTAGTTTAAACACGTTTCAAACACGTTTATACTAATCATGTTTATAGAATTTTAGCTGTGTGTGAAAAGGCTGATTGTTTTCCTTCTTTTCATCATAATCCTCGTTGTGAGCCCAGGATTTACTAATGTAGGGGCTATATATATATATATATATATATATATATATATATATATATATATATAGACGGTATAGACCTAAAGTGATCACTTTCTGTACAGATCCTTATATTTGAAGAAAGAAAAAAGAAATTGGTCTGCAAAATTATTCTTTATAATGTCCTACGCTTGCACTCAGCTGAAACAATTCCATGCCTTGAGTTTGGGTCCCCCCTGGTTGCTCAACTGAATCATGCTTACAACAGCAGACAATAAAATAATACATTCCTGAAATTTAACTTTTGTTGTGAATGCTCAATTCATATCATGTTGATAAAGCTGAACACAACATATTTGTGACAGATTCCTGCTCTGTCGTGCATTCATGCCAAGGAAGAAATTCTTTGTAGTGACACAATAACTTTTCTTGCAAAGGTTACTTAAACCCTTTATAGGACTGTGGGAATGACTTTGTATTGATCGGCCAGTCTTAGTCAAAATAATTATCTTTCATCAATATCAAAACATTCTTTGAATTATATTGTATCTGCATATTGTATAAAATCATTGGTCTATTCAAAGGTAAAAACCGGTTTTGGAAACAGGTCCCCTCTCAAAAAATGAAATGGAAGCTCTTATTACCAATCATGTGAAATAATATGTTTTGACTAATACATGATGATAAAAATGTTGCAGGGAAACTGCCTACTAATTGATATATTTGGTAAATCATTATATCTATTTGGACCTGATAGCACGTGTAGCATAGTCCCATATACATCTTGCTGTGTACAGTGCTTGTAACTTTACCAAGACTGGTCCAAATTTCTTATCATTTTGATAATTCCAGAACCTTGAAGTGCACAACAATATTATGTGCTAGATGATCAACCTTTTCAGATCGATTCCACAACGTTTCTTTCACAATGCAATTGCATGACAGGAACTAGTCTTTATCTTTAAGTCTGAAAACAGCTTCAATCAAACAGCATGAGCAATTTTAAGCTAAATATTCTGTTTATCAATAAACAAATGATCTTGAAATCATGCATAATATAGTGACAGTAGCCCCTTCCTGGCTCTTGAAGTAATACCCTGTCTAATATGATTAGATGGGAATTATTCTTTGAGCTAAAAGAGAATGCATCTGTTATTCATTTCCAAGAACGAATAATGTGCTTATAACGTGATAACTTGAAGCCTCTTCACTCCCAATACAGAAGACAACATGCCAACAAACTTAGTATGCTCAAGGTCAAACCTATAGTTTGATTAAATGAAGGACTATGTCAACAAATAACAATACACATGAAAAACAAAACGCCTTGTACAATTCAGATTATCGTATGTTGAGAAACATTGTTGACAAACAATACAGCATTCAAGTTGGAACATTTAAGATCATATGTTTTTCAGTAATAGTGCTAACAATCCTCAGATGACCTTGTCAAATTGAGAAAAAAAGATCAAATGACGATTCGTTTTATTTAGTTTTCACTGGTATATATACATGTAGCCACACAAATACTCATTGGAGCCTACCTCATACATTGTACATCTACAGTATGTACAGTGTTTAAGCTGAAATCAGTAGAATTCTTTAGTGTATATATGGAATTTGGGATAAACGTAAGTCTAATGAACAGGCAGATGAAGGGACAATTATTATCTCAGACTAGCTTTAATATATCCATTCATACACCGGCCTTTACCAAGCCAAGCAAAAGTGAGTGACTCTCTTACTATCCAAGAAGCAGTCTCTAGTAAAAACAGATTGTAGTAAGTAAACATCATCCTTCAAGAAGCCATGAATACACCTGTAGCCGATCCACATTACACCTGTAGCTGATCCACCTGTTCCTACACACACGATCCTCAGAAGACATGAGATGAAGCTCTCATTTTCACAAAACACAATGAGAGAACCAATCCTCCTGCACAGCTAGACTGCCAAGATGACATTACACTACCAGGCGATAGTGAGATAATCTCACCAACATATCAGCATAGACACCTCTAGGTGTAGTAAACAATATTCACAAAACAGTACAAGTAGGAGACTCCTCCCTAACTCCAAAGTGTAACAGCACTGAATATGAACCTTAACAGTATCCTCGGCAACTAAGGAGCTAGGAGCTTGGTCCACATGCAGTGCCTACTAACTAGAATAAGCTTGATGTTCTTACTGTCTCTCACAAAATCTCATCCAAAGTACTCTGCAAACTAAATGAAAAGCGAATAGTAAGACAATGGTATGACAAAACAGCTTCCACGAAAACCACAGTAGCGAGGGAGGGGGCACTGTAATTGCCCCTTGCTGTTATAATGAATTTAGAGAACTTTCAAATTGATGTCTTACGCACACAGAAGTCACCTCACGATAACACAGGCATGACTCATATTATGAGGTATTTGATGTGAAACCACAGAGCACTGAACTGTGTTTGGTCAGAAATGGAAAAATGTAACCTCTGTTCCAAATCAATGAATGAATGCATGGTTGACCTGTCTCCACCCCCTCCCCCTCTTCTCTCTCTCTCTCTCTCTCTCTCTCTCTCTTTCTCTCTTCCTCCTTTTCTCTATTTTGTTTTACACCCCAAGTCTCCTCTCCCTCTCTATCTCTCTCTCCATTTCAATATAAAGTCTACCCACAAATCAATTTGGTTCAAATAGATACATACAAATATGCAAACAAAAAATAACTTTGAATATGAGGGAAATTCTTACGATCAAAGGCATATTACTTGAAAAAGTTTTGTCATTTTATTTTTGAGGAATCATAAATTTGTTTTACAATGAACTTTTTTTCTTGTGACGTAATACAGACGATGTATCAGGCAAAGATTGACTGTATAATCACCAATGACCATGTTCTATCAATATTTTTACATAATTATTTCAAAAGTTATTTTCCCATTTTGTTCTGCCTAAGAACCCAACTTCTCTGTTGAGAGCAAGTAGGGCTTTGATATGAACCCTCATACTGTAACATCGTGTTACTCTCAACACACAACAGTTGTAGGCAAACATACTACACAGAACTGTGGAGGGGGGGGGGGGGGGGGGAGGAGGGGCATGCAGTTAGAGGGGGCATGCGATGAGGAGAGAGATATAAATAACATGAGAAGAGGGAAAGGGATGTATGGGAAGGAAGAGCTAGGAGTGTACGTACATGTGTGAAAGAAGGAGACGGAGTGTACGTAGGTGAGAGATTAATCTCTCTCAGGGGGAAACCAACCAACGCTGAAGAACAATATGAACCGGTTTAAACATCTATTGTTTAAGTGAATATTACAAAGCCGTCGAATGTCAAGGCTGAAAAGGATGTTGCAATAATGATAATAATAATCACGATAACAATAATATTTACAATTGTAGTTATATATCCTTGGTTATGTGAAATCACCAAGCTAGTGCACTTCTCTGTGAGCAATAACATTTGAGAAATATGGAATATCAGACAAAAGTGGGTACAAAATTAGCAGATTTATTTGGTTTAAAACATTTACAAACAAACAAAAAGCAATTAAGCATCTCAAATAATGGACTCAATGAAGTCATTGGGATGCAATGGGGAAGCTATGTACATGTAGGGTGTACACTAAACCACACAATAATGGGAAAATATCAATTTCCAGGACAAACAAAGTCAGACAATTAAAATGAATCCATGCATACAGGTTATATCAACTGTGTTTGACCTCATATGTGTATTAGCCAGTTAGTTGGTATCTGACCTCAATAACAGATCCATTCTTAGAACTAATTGTACTGTTTATTATCTAGAATAACTCTATTTTCAGTTTTAACCATACAATGTACATAAATGTATTTGGTATATATATATAACTGACAACCTCCTAAAGGTATTTTTTTATTCCGATGACCATTGTCAACAAACCTTGGAGTCTCTGTCTAAAAGGTGTTTACATGAATTCACCATGATGTCAGTGCACTTTTTGGTTACCATAACATTTGAGAAATAAGGGCAGCCATTACACAACAAAAATAACACAAAGTTTGAGAAACATATACATCATTAAATGATCACATCAAGCCATCCTACCCCCCCCTCCCAATCTGTACAGTTTCTCCTAAGAGGTAATACATTTAAGAATAAACAGTTGATTTAAAAGTTGATTAGCGGAATAAATAAGTTGTGCCTATGAAGTATCTCACACATTCAAACTATAAAAGGGGGTTAAAACTCATTGTAAAGTTGAATGTACACCCTGTATCTGAGTTTGACTTCAGCCATTCTAGCTCCACACCAATGATAATTATATTCCATGGCAAAAAGCACCTGTATGCTAAGACTAGAGTATTGAGACCCACCCCCCCCCCCCCCTTCCCCTCCCCTCCCCCATTCTCACTCGTATGATTGTTTTGTGAAATTGAAAACTCTCCCTTGCATGTCCTTTGTTTTTAATATCCTCTGTGAACAGTATCAGAAGCCAATCAAGTCTATTGTTGAATCATGGTTGGATGAAGAAAATGTCAGAAAAAGGTCTCGTTTGCTTGGCAAACTCAGGATGAAAGGAAAAGAAAAAAATACTCTATCAGGTGATAAGCGTGCATTGAGGCTTGGGCTAGTTTCTACTATTCAAATTCAAGGGTATTTCAGTATTCGTTTTTAAGTCCACCTAACAAAGCAGCCCTGGTAATAACAGTATGCTGCCCTCTATACTGAATATAATATATAGTCAGTATTTTTGTTTGCCCCATATTTACTCTTTCTGAGTCTCTCTCTCTCTCTCTCTCTCTCTCTCTCTCTCTTTCCTCCTCACCCTGAATCAGGTTTGCAATAGTCTTTACTATTCAAACTCCTGTGTATATCAATATTCATTTGCAATCCTCCCCCTACCCTCTATGGTTTTCTTAGTGAAAGAGGGAAATTTATTAATACATGAATACATGATCTTTTTTAAGCACACCTAGCAAATGCAGGCCAAGTTTAACAGCATCAAAGCAGCCCTGTCAATAACAGTATGCTGCCCTCTATACTGAATATAATATATAGTCAGTAAGTACTTTTGTTTGCCCTCAAATTTACACATGCACACACACACACACACACCCACACGCACGCACACACACACACACACACACACACACTCTCTCTCTCTCTCCATCCCTCTCTCTCTCTCTCTCTCTCCCCTCACCCTAAATCAAACACGATTATTTTGCCTTTGTAACCAATGACAAACAGCTTTATCATATAATCATCAGCATCAGCATCATCTTCATCCCCTCCAACGTATCACCATTATAATCTATATTTCTGTGACTTGAAGCTTGGGAACAGGTTTTCTAGCCCATGCTCTGGAATACTCTCATGGATACATCTGGTCCAGATTCAGAGGGTGTGTTATTTTATCAGCTGATTGGGTGCGCTACACAGAAACAGTGCATAGGCTGGACTAGGATACATCCAAAGTGTCATCATCACCACCATCATCATCTACATCATCATCCATATCATCATCATCATCATCATCATCATCATCATCATCACCATCATCATCATCATCATCACTTTCATCATCATCATCTTCATCATCTTTAAGATCAGCATTATCATCTTCATCATCATCATCATCATCATCATCATCATCATCAGCATCATCATCATCATCGCCATCATTATCATCATCATCATCATCATCATCATCATCATCATCATCATCATCACTGTTGTCATCACCCATCCTCATGTGTTCTTACCAGTACTTTGTGTAGGTACCGGTGGTAGGGGAGCAGAAGGGGTCTCTGAATGCTTCTCTACATGATCACTAATAGTCCTCTGGTAGGTGGAAAGCTTCTCTCTGAGTGCCGTAGTGAGGTTGATCAGAGCCAGGTCAGACAGGAAATCTTGAAAGCCTGGTAAGAGCTTCTCCAATGCTGAAAATAATATAAAAAGGGGGAAAAGTTAATGATGATAAATGATAAAAGCATCAATGGTAATAGTGACTGTTGTGCTAAATGCATCACAAGGCTCTACATAAACTTATTTTATCCAACGGTGGCACACACTGAAGTTTATGGGTCTATCTGCATGGGTTCCCTTTTGAAATATAAATCTGGAGTAGGACTTAGAATTTGAACACCTGGGTGGACCTGGCTACCACAATGGGAAAAATCATATCATTCTGAATGAATGAGATATACATACATTGGCTAAGCTAGCAGTCTGCTTGCAAACTCTTTTAGAAACATAAGTGGATGAAAACTAACAAAGGATGTTGGGGATAGCAGCAGCTGCATCCCTGAAAGTCTGGTAAGAAAGCCTAAATAGAGTTACATGTAATCCAAGAGTTGATTCAGTTTACAAGAAGTGGTTTGTGCTGATCATGTGAAATGATGTATAGCGCCCTCTCTGGGATATGCAAGAAAGGTTCATCTGTTATGAATACATTTTGAGAATATTTGATACTGTGTGTGTGTAGGCCTACATTATTTAGGCTGGTAATCAATGACCCATTTCACACTATAAAAAAACATTCACTTCAGTTCTAGATATTTGAAGGAACACTACTACATGTACATACATCAAACAAACAAACAAACAAACAAAGGCAAATCATTCAATTCATAGGCAATTCAATTTTAGCAGTCTCTTATGTTATGTATGTCACTTGCAGACTAATGACCTCATTTCAATCACAGTTTTTGAATTTGAAGCATAATAAAATTAGATTCCATCAACACAGAACAGAGTTGATTAAACTAAATTTGAGGACCACAAACAAATTTCAAAATATATGTAACCTACACCTGTATTAACTAGCAAAGGTAGCCATAATCCTTCTATTGTTGGATGAATAAACTTTGGGTACATCTTTATTTGTCAAATGATTCAGGGAGATACTGAAAATTGGTGAATGTGAAAATTGAGTCATGTTTAATATCAGAATTTTCCTGATGGCAAATATTTTAAGCCTGCAATGTTACATGTACAATACATGCACATGAATTCTTAACATGAATCAATGTTGATTTGATAACTACACAAAGTTGAAAGATTTAATTCACATGATTATAGTCTCTCAAAAAGATTTCATTTAAACTTTCTTCAAATAAATTCCTGCCAATGATCCAATCATACATATGAAGCAAAACATATATTGTATCTAAATAACATTTGTTTACCGGTAACCACTATCACAAATTCCACATTATTATTATTGCCTGCCTTTACCTTTCAGTTTAAAACCAAATATTGATTCAGATCAAAGTATGTCACCTTTTCATTATCTGTGGTGTGATAACATACATATTTGTATCCTTAATTCCTTATTTACACTCAACTGGGTAAACCCCTACAATGACAATAATTGGATTCAGTGCAATTGAAAATGCTGTTTGGGACATCATATCTTCCGTAAACAATGTAGACCCTCATTTAACCCACTAGAACAATAAATTAAAGAGATTGCAATCATTGTATTCATGTTGGAATACATCTATCAGTTACTCCAAGGTATTGTACATGTATTAGAAAATGTGCAGTTATAACTATTTAAACTTGAAGGTGCGATCAATTAAACACGATTGGCAACTCTGTGATGTATGATGCTACATGTAAGTTCCCTCCAATTTGCCCAGTACTAAAAAAGGTTTCAAACTTTATATTTTCTCTTTAAAAAATTCTCAATCATATATTCACTCTAAATATAATTATATTGCAAAGATATACATGCACGCTTTTACACAGCCCCTGTCTGAGACAAATCTATTTCGTCATCAATAACTAAGAAGATGAAAGTTGATAACATTATCTGTACAGAGCCAATTGGAGTGGAGCTCGCAAGATATGTCACAGTGTTGCCAATTCGACAACAACTTCAACAATTCATACATGTGTAACTTTCCTATTCTTAATTGGATATTGCTTAAACATTCAGAAATTTGTTTCTTTCATTTTTCTGCCGTTTTAATCAAAACAAACTTAATATCAGGGAGGACTTCCCCTTTTAATATGTAGGTTATCTTTCTCTAATCCATTGTGTGCTACATACTGTAGCTCTTATGATATGATTATGTATAAGTACAATGGTACTACAGTTCGTCCCTGTTTTCACGAAGTGACGGTAGTGAGGAAAATCGTGACGCAAAGTGAATGCAATTTTTTTTCACTACCGTCACTTCGTGAAAACAGCGACGAGTTGTATGTCCCATTTGCAGGCCGAAAAATTGAAAAGGTTAAATTCCAACAGCATTTGAAAGATAATACTAATTTAGAACTTCCCTAAAAAAAAAGGGGGGGGGGGCTTGAAAATGTCTTGTAAGTGGGAAAATAACAACTATTAGTTGTCAAATCGACTTACAATGTAAGTGCTTCCAAGTCAGTAAGTAATAGTCTGATTTTCAGACCATTGTACCGAATGGTACAAATGCTCATATATCCTTATACAGCTCATTACCAAAGAAGAAAAAAAGTCAGTCAGTCACTCAATAGTGTCTTGACAGTGAAGTCTAGCAAGTAAACGGGTTTCCTTGCATACATGTGTAATTTGAATATTAGGACACTGCTAACGTTTAAATTTTACAGATACACACACTGTAGGACATACATTATATTCATAATTCCTGCAAAGTTCTACAGAATTTGATGTTGGCTGCAAAAGGGACAATAACCCCTATCCCCTACATGTGTGTACAGTACATGTAGTGCAGGGCCCAGTAAAATAAACTCCTCTATCCTCATCAGATACCTTAAAAGCTGTCCAATTAGTGATGCCAAATCACAACTTATTTATAAGTAGTATGTATACTTTGCACATAATCATTCATAAGCAAATATGCCCCTCACTTTTTTAAGACTAATGGGCAATTCCACGGTAACGGAAGGACACTCAGACAAGATTTTTGAACTTCAGGTTCATACTAAAAGAACTGTTTTATTAGTATAAGATGTGAAACAGTACAGATATAATACCTATATAAGTGCCTTTAATTCTCCCCCAAAAAATTGTCATTATAGTTAAGTAGTTTAAGAATGTGCATATTAATTATCTCGGTAACGGAAGGACATAAAAATGGACATGGTTTTTCCAGTTAATTAGTGTTTATCCAAACTTTGTGAAGTTGATGAAGCTTTCCACTTGACTGAAACACATTTTGTTCCCCATAGTTTAATACATACTAATAAAACATTTCTTTTAGTATGAACCTGAAGTTCAAAAATCTTGTCTGAGTGTCCTTCCGTTACCGTGGAATTGCCCTAATGCTTGATATGAAAGAAATTCATGACGTATATTGTTGGAAATGGTCTATTACATTGCAATTACATGAAGAGTAAAATTCAATTGACGTAAATCGAAACACACACATGTCAGTCTAGAGTATTACGGTCCAATAGTCTCTCTCTTTACCTCAAACCCTGAAGAATAGGTTGCAGATCAAAGGTGTGCATTCTTTCTTGTTATACCCACCCAAGCTTGAGCAAATATAGTGTGTGCCATTCTATATTGAGTAGAGTCATGGATTGAGGCCTCCTCACCAACTTCATTTTATACCTACTTCCTGGTTGGGCCTGTCTACAGGTGCATGGGCCTAATTACCCTTCCACAAATCATCACAACTTTTTTCTCTCAATACCACATTACATTGTTGTTTGTTGTTGTTGATACAAATCATTAGTTCCAAACTAGGGCTTGATCGTTCATGTTTGTTTACTACACTGTATATCTCTCTACTTCCTTTCTATTTGAAAAGGACATGATTACTAAATATCTCTGATTCTCTGGCAACAAAAGAAAAATAAAAACATCCTATGAAATCCTAAAACATTAAATTTAAACATTTAATTAAAATCTCAGATTTTACTTTATACTTGAAGCTTTGTGAGGTAAACAATTATCTTACAATAATGATCCGGGCATCGCTTCACCAAACAGTCATAAGTACAGGTGTGAAGAAGTCCTATTGAAACGTATTACATAACACACATGTTTCAAGGGGATGTCATTTAAAAAATTTCTCATGATGGCTTCGTGAAATGCTTCCCAAGTTCATCTCTAGAAGCAGTATTTAGTGCAAAACATTCTAAGGACATTTAATTAGGAGAAAAGAACTTATTTAAACATATTTGTGGCTTACACCCAGTAAATAAGATCGATTGATCGATCTGTATTGAAAAACAAGTCAGAAAAAGAAAAAAAATTGTGACTTGTTTTTCAATATAGATTGATCAATCGATCTTATTTAGTGGGTGTAAGCCACAAATATGTTTAAATAATTGAAATTTCTCCCAGGAAGCATATTTATAAAAGAAAAGAACTTGTCACTAATTTCATAATATACTATTAATTTGCAAACACATCTACCGGTAGTGCAAAGGGGAAAAAAATACCAGTGTATGTAGTACGTGTACATGTACATTACTTTTGTGAAATACTATCGCTAGTTTTTGTATTCTCAAGACCAGACTGCTTTAATCGAGGGGATGGAAAAACTAAAAAACATTTCTGTTCATCACTGGTTTTATGGCCGAGTTTGATACATGTACTGTACATACGGTACATACAGTACCAGTATCAGTGACTAAGCCGGCCTCCAAATCTCTGGATTACAATGTCTTATGATAGTATTTACAAGTTACCCTAACGATTGTCCACAACACCAATGAGATAGCTGTTGTTAGGGTCAAATACCATCTTGATACAGCTATGGTATATTTGTTCTGACCATCATTAAACCAAGTGACCAGTGTCATCATCTTCTTTTGAAGCAGGGCTTAAAGGGGTACATGCTTTAAATTGGAAATAAATACTGTTTTCAGTAAGAATGTGTTCTAATTACCTACATGTACACGCACACTGTAGAGTAAGTGCAACTTTGAACTTCAAGCACATGCACAAATACAACTGTAGCACTTGTGACAATTTTATGATTATTTGAATTTGCCAGGAATACACATGTATATCAATAAAGTATTTATAGTTTATTGACATATAGATATATAATTCTGTTTTGCCAGGAATATACGTATATCAATAAAGTATTTATAGTTTATTGACATACATGTATGTATAATTCTGATTTGCCAGGAATACACGTACAGTACATGTGAGTCAATAACATTATAACGATCATAAAAAAACAATACTGAGCATAATAGAAGCATTTTGAATAATACTATAAAAACCTCATAACAGATTCAAAAGGGAATTATATCATTTATAACTAAACTTTGTGCTGTACTTATCTGTCTTATCATAAATCTTGTGCACTACTTGTATACCACTCTATATCATTACATGAATGTTATTGTTGGTATAATGCACACAAAAGTATAGCATACAGGCAAGACAAGATACATAATATGTACAAGCCTAAATACAAGGCCAAGTACATGCTAGAAAAAAAAGTTCAATTGACAAGCTAAACCATTCATAAATAAACCCATCTAACTAAGATGGAAGATACAATGTATTTCCTTTCCTTTAACTGTTTGAAGTCCTTGTATATATAGCTTAATCAGCAAATAATCTTATTCAAAAGACAGTTGACTTAAAAGTTCAGATTTCCAATACAAATCCTCAAATAAAGTCATTCAGCACTTAAGTACATAGAAATAGAAATGTATTACATGTATGTAGCCTCTAGCTTGAGATGCATTCATATTGATCATTTGCTTTGTACAGGAATTTCATTGTCTGTTTCTCGGTATATATTTGTACATGTACAGGAAAATCAACAAAATTGACATTTAAGAAATAATCATTTCCTCATATGTATCTTCATCTGTAGGTACACTGCATATATTCAATATGCAGGCCATGATCCATTTAGGGTATGTATGTTGATCATATAAACTTGTCCTTAAAGAACTTGCGCCTTCTTATAAAGAGTTGATATCAATTGTAACTTCTTTGCAATTAAAGGGCTAATCAACCATTATAATAAGTTCATTTGAATTAAAGGGCTAATCAACCATTATAATAAGTTCATTTGAATTAAAGGGCTAATCAACCATTATAATAAGTTCATTTGAATTAAAGGGCTAATCAACCATTATAATAAGTTCATTTGAATTAAAGGGCTAATCAACCATTATAATAAGTTCATTTGAATTAAAGGGCTAATCAACCATTATAATAAGTTCATTTGAATTAAAGGGCTAATCAACCATTATAATAAGTTCATTTGAATTAAAGGGCTAATCATCCATTATAATAAGTTCATTTGAATTAAAGGGCTAATCAACCATTATAATAAGTTCATTTGAATTTAAGCAGGAAAATCAGAGAAATAGAATGGTGAAGTTTGAAATAAATTGGACCAATAATGAGAAAGCTATGAGTGTTTGAACTATGAGATCAATAAAGCAATGCAAATCTGAAATTGGTAATTTTGTCAATGGATTGTGACGTAGCAATTAGTGCTGTAGTCAAACGTTTAACCGTCCGGTATCCGACCGCCCATGGCGGATTCCGTTTTCAATTGGACGGTTTCGTTTTCCCGTTTTTTTATTTATTTTTTTTTATTTATTTTTTTTTTATTTTTATTTTTTAATATATATATATTTTTTTAAAGTTTCGATTTATGCCCCTCCACCTGGCACTATGCCTGGCAATGTCTCCCAGCTCAGTAATCGGTGTGATGACTTACCACTTGGAAACTAGAACAACACTCCAATTTGTCTGTCATCTTGGTTTGAAAGTAATCTTTGTAATAGATCTCAATATATATTCATCCAAGTTTAACACATGGTGTACCACAAGGTTCTATCCTAGGTCCTCTACTGTTTTTAATTTACTTTAATGATCTTACACATTATTCTAAAACGACATTGTTACTATTATTTGTGACTAGTTCACAAGCAAAAATCGGTGCCTTCAGTTAAATCACCTTCCAGCTTTTTCACACGACCAAATTTTTTTTTTTTTTTTTTTTTTTTTTTTTTTTTTTAATTTTTAATTTTTTAAATAAATCGTTTAACCGAAAACCGTCCGGTTTTGACAGGCGGTTAAACGGAGTTGGAGATATCCGTGATGTTACAGCACTAGTAGTAATGGATTTCTTATCTGTTTGTCATGGACAAAAATATCACAAATTTCTGCTTCTCTCCCAAAAGTCCCAAGTGCCTTAACCCTTGTGGCACTACTGGTACTCAAAATATATTATGCAGAGTACAGATCTTCTAAACAGCAAAGACCATCCCGAGTCATACACATTTGAAAAATGGAATTTTAGTAAATTCTGTGTGTTGGAACAAATAGGAAACCTCTCCGCCATTAGATCAATAGAGACATTATCAATTCAGCCAACTTTAATAAAGAGCCCATACCTACATGTTTAGCGATTGCAACTTTCAAAACTTCATTACTTTCTCATTTTATGTCTGATTTCATTCAAACTGTCACCAGCATGCTTCGCAGACTTTTCTGCTTTCTTCTAGAGAAGTGTACTGTTAAGGTTGGATATATATCACCTTACAATGACGCTCTCCAAATAAATACATCAACTCCTAATATTTGCTCTACAACTGAAAAATATAAACTATTATTCCTAGATTCAATAGCTGCTTCGAAAACCTCTAGCCACTTTCAAAGATCCCTTCAAATACACTTCTTCTCTCATAAATAGAATATGATTTTTGTTTATGTACTAATTTTTGTATAGCGATTGATAGCAATTTTGCTAGCAATTTCGCTGGCAATTTTGCTTTGAATGGAAAACAGTGTTTAATTCTTCCCTGCTTCCTTTCACATCATAGTAATGAGTCTTTAATAGCTAAGAATAAAGACACTGGAAACCATTTAAAGAGAAGGTCGAGTTCTGGGAAGAGATGAACAATAATTTGTGAGCGTTATCATTGTATTATGGAAGGGTGGAAGAACATCAGATAAAACATGTTCCCTGAAAAGCATGGCTCTTTAAATGCCTTCATATTCTAAATAAGGCATGTGACATCGTAAAGATCGGGACAGATTTTTATGCTACGTGTTTGTGTAGTCCCATATACATCCTTCTGTGTACAGTGCTTGTAACTTTACCAAGACTTGGCCAAATTTCTTATCATTTTGATGATTCCAGAACCTTGCAATACACACAATAAATGATCAACCTTTTCTGATCGATTCCACATCGTTTCTTACACAATGCAATCGCATGACCAGAACTCAACTTTATCTTTAAGCATTTATAACTAATAAGTAGGCAAAACTACTTTGATCCTACTTCAATTCTACCAGACGCCTATATCCAGGATTTCAGCCCAATTTAAAGCCTCAAAAGGAGGAGCACATTACGAGACATGTGTCCTATAAAAGGTATACTACATGTAAAGGCATAGGCTGGTTGTAACCCCCTCCTCACTCCTCCTCCCCCTTCCCCTCCCCCAGCAAATAATTAGGCATCTCTATTGATGCTAATTAATAAGCTTTTCAAAACTACTGCGACCAATAATATTTTAATGAGATTGTCATAATCACTTGAAGTACGCCATGATTGATGAAATGATCATTTGATTGCCTCTAAGAGTCTAGCAATGTGGCTCTATTTACAGTACTTGTTGTCTTTCACATGTAGTATAATACCTATTCATCACTTAAAGGTATTACAAAATTGTGGTATGGGGTCATGAATTTGGTTCAAATTAACATATTGGAAGCATATGCGTTCCTACAATATACATTGATCGTTGTCGCGGTTGAAATTGAGTCTAAAGTTATGAAATTATAAATAATAAACTCTTTATGTTGTATAGCTCCGTCTCAAGGTCAAAATATTAATTTAGCTATGAAACAATGTTTCTTGACTGAAATCGACCGATTAGCTATTTTCGTTTGGAAATTATATATCCCAACTACATATTCTGAGATTTTCATGGTCGTAGCTACGATTGTACGGCCATAGACGCTATTTGAAATTTATCAAAATTTACCGGGAGCACCGGTAAATTTTTATATTCAATTTTTCTTGAAAACAGAAGTGCTTTAGGGGCTATTTTTTTTTAGTGCTTATAATACATCCACAGGGGCATCCAAATATATCGAAATTGTAAAGTTTCACTATCCACTCAATTTTCAAAATTTCCCAAAACTTTGTAATACCTTTAATACAATGGATTCAAACAGTATCAGCCTCGAAAAGTTTGCACAACTGATCAAGCATACAAAATGTTTTTAAAACCTGCTAAACTTCCTCCAATAGCCAACGATATCTAAAGTACATTTGGTATTAATTTTCTATTTTCATGTACAGTACAAGTATGTTTGTGTATTAAGTCTATTTTTTGTTCAGATCACCAATAAAAATGAACTTTAAATACTCTGTAAAGTTCCTCATTCTTTTTATCCAGGCAGTATGAATACAATAGTCTTGGGATTGTGAATACATCCATAGCCATATTTGCCAACCCTTCACTAATCACACAACAAAGGGTGCGTTTATTGACCAAAATTTTGCCTAGAATCAGGTTCCTCAAACGTCTTTCAGACAAATTTTGAAGGTGATAAATGCAAAGCCTTTTTTAAACGTCTTTAGATATGGGCATATCAAAAGACGCAAAAAGGTGTGTTTTGAATGTGACATACAGCCAGAATCACGTTTCTGAGAGATGATAAACGCAAAGCTGTTTTGAACCCCACATACAAATCGGACCTTCCCAGGTTAATTTCCGTTTTGGAGGCTAGCGCGCGCCATGTGTTGTGTACAAGCATGTGTGTGTAGTTGACCTCCGAGAAACTGTCTGCTTCCCGGGTCGAACGGCGCAAAGCAGCTGCGCAGAGACAAGGCCTTTATTTTGAATCATGAAGAGACGATAAACACGACATCCCGAAAATCACTTTCGTATGGTGGGGTTCGATAGTGGGGTTCAATAGTGGGGTTCGATATGTGCATATCTAGTGGCAAGACACGATAAACGCACCCCAAGATAGAAGTATACTGGTACTCAGAAGAGAACACTGATTCTACTATACAGGCTACATGTATGATACATTTAACACTTGCATAGTGAACCTACAATGTATATGTTGGTGGAAAGAAAATTCCTTTCAGGGTAAACAAAATAATAATAAAGGAGTATAACACTAAATAATAATAATACTATTAATAATAATACTATTAATAATAATATTGTGGATTATAATTTTAGTGCTTCATTAGAAATACCTTCTCTAAGAAATTACCCCAGTCATCAGATTCATTCACGCACAACGTTCACATTCTCCCCTCCCTGGGGAGCATTCCTACCTTATAAATGGTCACCATGAGGGCATACACTGTTATAGCAATTACTAACACAAAGCAGGCACGTAGCCATGGGGGCACGGGGGGGGGGGGATCGGTTGAACTTTTTCAGACCCCTTTTTTTGGACATTGATCGATTACATGTACATGTATGTGCCCCCCCCCCCCCCAAAAAAAAAAAAACCATCAAACTCTGGCTATATGCCTGAGAGAAAGGCTTTTGTCACCTGGATACCAGGTCCCTATTTCTCTCCTGGGTATGGAGTGGCAAATATATGAATGTTTTGCCAAACGCTGTGGGTGCCAGTGTCGAGGATCAAACCCATGGCCTTTGCATTTCAAGCCAAGTGCTTAAACCGTTCGACTACAACAACTCTACATCTAGACGTTATTACCCTAATTCAGCACATACACAAACTTAAAGGTAATACAAAGTTTTGGTATGGGGTCATGAATTTGGTTTAAATTAACATATTGGAAGCGTATGCGTTCCTTTCAATATTCATTGATGGTTGTCGCGGTTGAAATCGAGTCTAAAGTTATTAAATTGTAAATAATAAACTTCTTTTGTTGTATAGCTCCCTCTCAAGGTCAAGATATTAATTTACATGTAGCTATGAAACAATATTTCTTGACTAAAATAAACTGATTAGCTATTCCCATTTGGAAATTATATATCACAACTACGTATTCTGAGATTTTCATGGTCGCAGCTACCATTGTACGGCCATAGGCGCTATTTAAAATTTATCAAAATTTACCGGGAGCACCGGTAAATTTTTATATTTAATTTTTCTCGAAAACAGAAGTGTTTTAGGGGCTATTTTTTTTAGTACTTATAATACATCCACAGGGTCATCCAAATATATCAAAATTGTAAAGATTCACTATCCACCAAATTTTCCAAATTTCCCAAAACTTTGTATTACCTTTAAGCTATTTTGTTTCTAACATCCACTGTGCCCCTTTCCCCTCCAATATTGTAATATTATGGTTTCATGAAACAAGCACCAGCATTTTCAATAGAAATTTCTCTAAACTCTGAAGTCTCTAAAACACTTTCTAGAATGGATATTCATCTACTTTATAGAGCCTGAAAGGCATCATCAAAACAGATGCTATTCAGGGGCGGATCCAAGATTTTCCAAAAGAGGGGCAGGAAATGAACGAAATTGCGAGCGTGAAGCCTTTACGGCGTGGGGTCCGGGGACCTTAAGTTAGTTAGGGCATGGGTTGTCCTACATTCTGGATGCTTTATGGTACATTCTGAGGCATTTCTGAATGCGTTAACTGAACATTTAATGTGAATATTTCGTACCTTTTTTCCTGCTTTTTTTCAGGAGGCAAAAAAGGGGTGAACACCCCTCCCCCCCGGCACTCGCCATGCATCCCCTGCAAAAGCCACTGGTATTATATTAACCACTATATTTTTAGCCTTTTTCTTGTTTTCTGCACTCAATGTGTGGTCAATATTGCAAAGATACATGTAAGATTGCCTTTCAATAATCACAGAGTATGATGTGATTTTGCTGTGAAACAAGTTATGACTGAAAATGATAATTTCTTTGAAACCAACTACTCATTTCTGAGTGCCACTATTCATCAAAGTACTGTGACTCTCAAACTTGCATGGGGCATGCAAACTAGCATGGGGTATGCAAACTTGCTTATACTGTTTCCAAGTATCTTCTTATACAATTCTTCATAATATATTTGTAATTACACCTAAACAAATACTGATGTACTTTGTGAATGAAGTTTTCCAAGTAAATAGATTCTGAAATACAAACTCAATGGCCCTACGATACCACAACTGAAACATTAAAGTTGATAAGTTCTATTGTGGATCTATCTATATAAAGTGGTTAAAAGTGCTTTCCTACTTAAAGATGAAGTTGAGTTCTGGTCATGCGATTGCATTGTGGAAGAAACGGTGTGGAATCGACCAGAAAAGGTTGATCATCTAGCACATAAGAATTTCAATTTGTGTGTATTGCAAGGTTCTGGAATCATCAAAATGATAAGAAATTTGGCCAAGTCTTGGTAAAGTTACAAACACTGTACACAGAAAGATGTATATGGGACTACACGAACACGTGATGTAAAAATCCTACCCCCCAATTTTTACGATGTATATGACATATTTAGAATATAAAGGCATTTGAAGAGCCATGCTTTTCAGGGAACATGTCTTATCTGATGTTCTTCCACACTTGCATAATAAGAATGATAATGCTCACAAATTATTTTTCACCTCTTCCCAGAACTCAACCTTCTCTTTAATAATTAAAAACTCAACAAACATCCGTATCTAGGATTAGTTTCATATCAATATTTTTCATTTGAACATTTTCTTCCTCGAATCCATTCTAGCCATGATTAGTGTACATGTACAACGTTCACAAGAATATAATAATAATAATAACAATGATGAGAAGAAGAAGAAGAAGAAGAAGAAGAAGAAGAAGATTCTGGGTTTACACAATGCTAAATACATGGATGATGTCTCTAAAGACTTACAGATCCACATTATTACCCAAGTCATCATGACTTTCCCACACTTCTGGAAGCATTCCAACCATGGGCGCAATATTTTACAGACACTCATAATGCTGAGCAACCTATAGTAAAGATTTTCAAATCCTACCGTGTACCCATTTAACACCTGGTGGTAGAGTGGCAAATGCGATTAATGTCTTGTCAAAGGACATTAGTACCATGCTGAGATTCAAACCCTCACCCCTTGGATTTAGAGTCAAGTAAATGGACCACTATACCACAACATCTGCACATGTATTCAAATAGAGTTTTCTGGCTTCCCACACACATCCTACTACAGGTACCCCCTTACTTAGTACTATGCCCATTGAACACTTCATTTCAAGCGTGCACAATTTTTGGAACAGTATTCAAGAAGAGTCAACATAGTTCTGAATTTAGCAAATAAATGAACAAAAGCATTGAAGGTCAGATCTGCAAATGTTTCTCACTTTCTTTGCAGTGCCAGAGTGCCTTACATCAGGGATGTGACAGGGAAATTCCCCCAAAATGGGAAGATTAAATTGGGGTACGAGGGCAATGCCCCTGGTAGGGGTCAAGGGACCCACTCCAGAGGTTAAAGGGGGCCGTACCTCCTTTACGTGGAAAAAATTAGAATATAGTTATGTGAAAGGAGAAGTTTTCCTTGCATTTAATTCTAAATTTGAGAATTTCTATATTTGTTCCCCCCCCCCCCCAATCTTGCTTATAAATAAGGACTCCATAACATTGTTCAGATGAGAGAAAAATGCTGTTAATCTAGCGAGGTCAATGCTAGATGTAAAATGAACGATAATCGGAGAAAAAAATTTCCCCCTGTTTTTTGTTTTCGTCTTGAAATCTCGAAACCAGCAGAAATCTGCCAGTCGATGCAGGAATCTCAATGTCATCCCTGTAACATGTACATGCACATTGCTCAAGTTTAATACCTGCTGAAATACAAATGAAAAGAGAGCAGCAAAATTTTCCCTGGAATAGATGAAGATGTATGTTAAATATAATGTGTTTCTCATTATCTATTGTGTTATGGTTTATTTATGTTACATTACTACTAGATCATTCTCTGTTGTTTAAAACAAACCTTATCGTTATCTTGTTTATTAATACTTCTGCTATCTCAACTATTTGAGGTACATGTCAATTCATTTGATCAGTACTGTATGTATCGTACATGTATGATTTTCATTTCAAGTGTTTGTTTCTGATTTGTCTAGTTTTCCCAGCATCACAACTCTCATTTCTGGGTTTGAATGTCCCTATCTGCATACAGTTATTGCGTGTGAATCAAGAATGAAATCATGGGAACCTTGATCTAGATATGCAACTATTTCAGAATAAAGTGGAAGCAGTGTATACAATCACGTACTTAAAGGAAATTTCTATCACGTTCCATAATTGTACATGATTATTGATTTCAAAGCATGCAACATAATTGTACATGCATCTGGTGCCTACATGTATCTTGTATAATTACAGAATCATCTATGAGATATAGGCCTACAGGTATTTTTTTATCTGTTTCCTTCCTGTAACTATATATATTTTTTCAAACCTTAAATATGATACGAAATATGATAACCAAAAAGAATATACAGTGTAGATGTGTAAACAGAAGATTTGTAGCACCTCCACCCCCACCCCCCCCCCCCACATCCCCACCATCCAACCAAGAACCATCTTTTTCTTTATCCTTTTTAATTCCCATCAAAGTTGTTAAAGGTAAAAACCAGTTATGGTCATGCGATTGCATTGTGAAAGAAACGTTGTGGAATCGATCAGAAAAGGTTGATCATCTAGCATATAAGAATTGGTGTGTATTGCAAGGTTCTGGAATCATCAAAATGCTAAGAAATTTGGCCAAGTCTTCATAAAGTTACAAGCACTGTACACAGAAAGATGTATATGGGACTATACGCACAGGAGCGCGACACGTGCGTTTATCTCTCACAGACCATGTAGATAAACTAATTTACCAAATATATCAATTAGTAGGCGGTTTCCCGGCAAAATTGTTATCATCATGAATTAGTCAAAACATATTCTTTCACATGATTGGTAATACATTTAAGAGCTTCCATTTCATTTTTTGAAATTGGGGCGTTTCCAATACTGGTCTTTACCTTTAAGATCATAGTCAGATGGTATAGTGTGTGGTGGGCTTTTTTCACCTTATACCTTATAATTGATGTGTAATGTTTTGTTGGAAACATGAATAAATTTGAATTGAATTTAGAATTTGAAAGGTTACCAATGCGTTTAATCCGATGGCTACTGAATTATCTTATCCCCATATGCTTGATACAAGCAAGGAGGATATTTTACAAAGTCTCATCCAAATCCTGTAAGGAATGGGTTAATCGTTTTGACATAATAGAAGTGAGAGCAATTAAAAATATCAAATAACTGTGAATGTGACTTCAGTTACTATCGACATGCCAACCAAGTTAAACAATCAAACTCTTTATTTTCTCAAAGAATAATATAGTACCATGTAATTGCAGTGTATGCCATTATAAATCACATTGAATCTACTAACCAGTACAGGGCGTTAGCGACTTGAAAACTACTTTTCAAATTATTCGCATTTAAAGATTTGTTAATATTTATACTGCTTTCCATCCCAAAAATTGGTTTAAAACTTAAAAGACTAATAGAAATATTATAGTAGAACACGGTCACAATTTTTAAAAGGAAATATGTCAGTTTTATCAAAGTTTGAGGCGATTTAGTGCTAACGCCCTTCTGCTTAACGCTTCATTTTTTACCTGAAATTTGAGCTAACGCCCTTCTGCCAGCCAGGCGACGTCATTATCCTTCCCGGAAACCCATTTTGTACAATTTCCGTATTCATTCAATTTTTATGTGGTATGCTGCCAAAGTTAAGACCTCTTTCCCTGTTCTGAAGATAAAATTAATTATCTTCTCTTTCATTAACCTTCAAGTAAGAATGACATTTTGTGCCAAGCCTCATTGAATACCTACTGAGCAGAACAGTCGTTCATGCAGTAGACATGCAGCATTAAGATAGCTGCGATGCAAATATCAGCCAACAATGAATAGCTACATGTACATGTACAAAATGTAGCTCCAAGCAACGGCCCATACATCGTTAAAGTTTGTTTTAATCATCGAGAAACCTCAAGCTTTCGAAACCACATGAGTGCATCCGCACTGTACATGTATGAGGATGTCTTTGAATTTCAAAACCATGAGCTAGCCTTAGAGGTTACTGTACACCATGATAAACAAATCATTTCCCTCTCATAATTGCAGTTTAAATGTTAATCATTAAACGTGAAATCAATTAATTTTCTTGCTCCTTCATTCTAAGTTTGTTTCTGTAATTGTATTACAAAGAAAGAAATAAGCTTGATAATGGATGATTTATAGGATAAATGCAAACTATGCCCTGATGATTACAGAAGAAACTGTAACAACAAATCAATGAAGCTTTGTTCATGACCACTGGTAATTGATAATATGAAGAGGGTAGAGCCTTGAAGAATGATTTCAGCGGTGGTAATGTGAGCAGCACGTACCATCTGCATATGGCTTGTAAGTCAATCTAAGTAAGATGTGATTGGGTATCAGCAAAGAAAGGAAACATGAGATCCGATCATGGAATGTCACAAACCTGAGTGCACATGCATTGGAATAGACCCCAGACTTTAGATCATGTTCATTTCCATAACTAGCACATTCCAAGCTTGTAAGTAGCGTTGTTGGTACTTGGATGCCATAGTTTTACAATTCATCAATCTAAGAAAAACTTGCCTTCACTACGAACATGACAGACAAAGAAAGCGGACAAAATATACAGTTCGTCAGGTAGACAAAGGAACATCCCTTCACTGCCATTATGTAAAAAGGTGAATACATTGCATGTGACACCTGTTCTACACATTTTTACATACCAGTAATAGCAGTGAAGGGATGTTCTTTTGTCTACCTGAGGAGCTGTATGTCCGCTTGCTTTGTCAGTCATGTTCATAGTGCTTTCTTCTTGAAAGTGCAATGGGTTCACAAAATTGTAAAGTTATTATGTCATATGGAGTAAAGTTTGTCTCAAAATGTTTGATGGAAAATTGTCTCACTAAAAAACATTTTGTTGATATACATATATTTCCATAGTCTTTGCAGCACCTTCAATGAATGATCAAGGCTCCTCTACAACATCTAACAGCAAAACAATGCCCTTGGATCAATTTGAGCTGGAACGCAAGCAGTAATACAGTGTATACAATATATTGTAGTACAGGCTCTCCCCATTACATAACAATATGATTAATGACCAACTATTTTAAGACAGTTCACAGGTAGAGGCATTGACATTCTTATCTTTTATATTTCTACTCCGATATGAACTCTATATCCTGGGCTGTATGTAGGGAATTACAAGGCCAAGGCCTCCCATCATAATGTCTGACTGAATTAATGCCCATAAAAGCTGAACAATAAAAAATAGGCATAATTAGTAGAGTACAGGTCAACCATAAAACAATATTGTTAAATGGATTAATTTCAGAAATTCAAGGAAAGAATGGGATTATGTATGTTAACCTTTTGAGTACCAAGCCCAATATGTATGTGTCACATTAAATTCTAATCATTAAAATAAAGAAAGTAAACACCTCTCTTTTAGGATTCATTATTCCAGATCATTGGTATATTATAAATGGTATGAATTTCAAAAGCAATTTCATGCTTCATTACTACATGTACATGTATATATTTCCTGACCAGACTCTAAATTAAATTCCTATCAATATTCACACTTTTATTCATCCAATAGTCAATCAATCTTTTGACTTCTAAATTCTCTCATTCTCATATAAGCTTAACTAACCACAAGGACCACTCAGCTCTAACATTCAATCCTCCCTGTCTCTCACATGGTGCACCCACAAGCCTACTGTATAACATTCAATGGGTTAACTTGATTCCCAGCAGAGGTTTGTTTTTATTCTGACAGAAATCAAGGGCTTGGTGATAGAGTTGTTTAGTAATAATCTAGGGGTATAGCCCTGATACTACTCTAATACTCTTTTCACACTGGTTTTGCTTAACCCCGTACTTTGCTTAGCCCCGTACTATCCTTAACCCCGGACTATTTTTTTGGCTTTTCACACACGCTGTTTTTAGTCCCGTACTAGCGCCTATTCCGGAATAAGAAAATTCCCGCTGTTCTCACTGCATTTCGTTAACCCCGGATATCGCGTATGTTATGATTGGACATACTTCGCATCTGGCCACCTGTGATACGCTCCATTGCGTAGTACCGGACTATTTTTTGTTTCTGTTCTCATTCATTTGCTTAGCACCGCAATTGCGGGGTTAGCAGGAGTTGGCACCACAATCGCGGAGTTAGCCCTGCTATTTTGCAGGGTTAGTTAACCCCGTACTATAGGTGGGGTTAGCCAACTTTAGCCCACTTTGGTAAAAACCAGTCTGAACAGAAAGTGGAATAGGCTTAACCCCATGCTATAGGTGGGGCTAAGACCCCCCCTTAACCCCACCTATAGTACGGGGTTAAGCAAAATATTGCCAGTGTGAAAACAGTATTAATGGATAGCACTTGACTGAATTACCTACTTCCTTCCTATTTGGCTTGTATTACTTCCCTATTGATTGTATGTTACTTGGTTTGCAGGGGTGGGGAGGAATACAGATGGACTGCATGGACTAACCCTAGAAGAATAGGCTTTTCAATTGTTCTTTATACAACGTTCGTTATAGAGTTTTGGTATATAACAAAAATTGTGTGTGGACATGCTGACAGGGAGCAGGGGGGGCAGGGGAGCAGGGGGGCAGGGGGGCAGGGGGGCAGGGGGCAGGGGGTGGTGTGGAGATACAATGTAGAAGGGAAACTGGGAAAGTATGTGTACAATGTAGTTGTCAGTTTATACCATTCCTGTCAAAACTATAAACTATAGTCGTGTATTTACTTGGGTCAGTTTATATTTGGAACTCCCAGGCCTTTACGTTTGCCTGATATTTATGGAGGTGTTTTTTTAAAAGTTCTTCCAGTATTTGGAGTGGACTTTAAAAGAGTTTTATTATTATTATCATTATTATTATATTCCTCAAGAATTTAATCTAAAAATTTTGATTTATTGACAACAACAAATATTTGATACACCTTGATACATGTACTACATTTCACTGTCATTTGCAGGCACGCCTCAAACTCAAAGCCACTGTTAGAGTATAAGATAACGACCAGTTATGGTCATGCAATTGCATTGTCTAAGAAACGTTGTGGAATCGATCAGAAAAGGTTGATCATCTAGCATATAAGTATTGGTGTGTACTGCAAGATTTTGGAATCCTCAAGAAATTTGGCTCAGTCTTTGTAAAGTTACAAGCACTGTACACAGAAAGATGTATATGGGACTACGCACACGTGCATTTATCTCTTACAGACCAATAGATAAACTAATTTACCAAATATATCAATTAGTAGGCGGTTTCCCGGCAAAATTGTTATCATCATGTATTAGTCAAAACATATTCTTTCACATGATTGGTAATTAAGAGCTTCCATTTCATTTTTTGAAATTGGGGCGTTTCCAATACTGGTCTTTACCTTTAAAGATAAATTTTTTTTTTTTTAAACAGAGTCAAATCAGTCCATTGAATATAATGCTCACTGAGTAGAATAAAACTCCATTATCAAGAAGAACAGCAAGATCTTTTCAATATAAAATTATGTTACATAATACATGAAGCTCTATAGAAATCTGCATTGTTATAGAGAATGTTTTATGCCAAATACATGGATAGTTCAAGGCTGATTCACCTCTGTGCTTGGCATGTATCTGAGCTTGACAGCCAGCTAAAAAATACTGATGAAACATATCACATGCACGCACACTTCAGGGAAAAATAGAGAAGTATGTCATTTGATATTGTTTTCATTATGCTACATCATTCATTTCTGTAGGCCTACATACATACGTGTATGCCACGGCAAAATTTATAATAATTTTGACATTACACCTTACAAGTGACCGGTAAATATCCATTTAGGTTTATTGTTGAAGGTAATACAAAGTTTTGGTATGGGGTCATGAATTTGGTTTGGAAGCATATGCGATCCTACGATATTCAGTGATGGTTGTCGCGGTTGAAATTGAGTCTAAAGTTATGAAATTGTGAATAATAAACTTTTATGATGTATAGCTCCCTCTCAAGGTCAAAATATTAATTCAGCTATAAACAATCCTTCTTGACTAAAATCGACCGATTTTCTATTCCCGTTCGGAAATTACATATCAGAACTACATATTCTGAGATTTTCATGGTCGTAGTTGCCATTGTACGGCCGTGGGCGCTATTTAAAATTTATCAAAATTTACCGGGAGCACCGGTAAATTTTTGTAGTCAATTTTCCTCGAAAGCAGAAGTGTTTTAGGGGCTAAATTTTCTAGTGCTTATAATACATCCACAGGGGCATCCAAATATATCAAAATTATAAAGAATCAGTATCCACCCAGTTTCCCAAATTTCCCAACACTTTGTATTACCTTTAAGTTCATTTTGAAGTTTAAAATCATTAAAAAATATAGTTCATAGGCAAATATTGGAGGGCTCTACTATAATTGAAGGCGCGATAGCTCAGTCGGTAGAGCAGTGGTCTCGTAATCCAGTGACCAGGGTTCGAAACCAAGTCGATGCGCTAGTGCCCTTTGGTAAGGCATTAATCCTCATTACCAGGTCCCTCGGAGAGGACCTAAAGCCGTTGGCCATCTGGTTGCTTACTTACAAGCATTTATGCTTTCTTAGCAGTCAGGTAAAATAACCACCACCACCACCACCAATGTCTAATTTATAACTTAATGTACTGTAGTCCAGCACAGTAGATAAAGCCTAAAATTCATTGGCTACTTGCAAGAAGGCTGTTAGTTACTATCATTGACCATACAAACTGCTCTTAGGAGTAAGCCTGAATCCGATGACCAGGGTAATAATATGTAAAGAACTTAGGCACATCATCGTATCAATGTATTGGGCGCTATATAAAAGCAGAATAGTATTATTATTATTACCAGTACTTGCAGAAGGCTAGCTGTTAAGTACTGTCATTGACATTGACTGCTCTACAGTATACTGGTAGCCAGCTGATTATTACATCTCATTTATAATCATAGCCTCTGGAAAAGTATGAATCATTACACTCATTCTTCAACAGGGCATTTCATCTCTTCTCCTACCCATGTTTGCTAGACCAGGTAAGAATTATAATACCGGTACTCTTGAAATGTCTTTGGTATCTGGGGCAACGTGCCTTCAATGAACCTGTCCATCTCCTGCCAAAGAAGAACAATGCCTGCAAGATGCGGAAATGGTTGACAGTCAAATTGGTAATGTCTTCAGCAGGATGGGATTGAAGTTACCATCCAACAAAAATCAGGCCAGTTTGAAAGGGGTATCATATTACTTGGTGGATTGCCGTGCAATCCATTCTACACTATAGATGTACATAGATCTCAATGCATGTCAGTGGATCCACTTCTTTGAGGGGCTTGATTTGTACATTGTGTCAAGGCACCAGCAACTATCTCACAGATGGTTGAAGAGCTGATCATATGAACGCTTGGGGATAATGTCGAGTTGCTAAAAAGTCCACTAAACAGCCCATAAAACCACAGTTTATCTACCTCTTTTTAAGAGAAAAGAATACAGTGCTGTGAGTGATACTGTGTCATCTGAAGTCTGCCATATCAGCCACCTTAATTGTGTTTTTTCTTGTGACCCCTGATCCTCTAATCCCCACAAAATAAAAGAAGAAATCAATGAGTTACACATCATACTTACTTCAAGTGTAGTTTAGTTTCATAGCTATATCACACATTGTTGGTTTGTTACCTTGGTGTAGTGAAGTATTTTCTGCTCAACTGAGTGCAAAATGACCATTATTTCACTACTAAAGAGTAATCCGCTCTGATATTAAGTTGGTTTTAATAAAAGCAGGAAATGTGAGAAAAAAAGATAAGTGAAAGTTTGAGCGATATTCTATTAAGAATAAGAAAGTCGGCAACTCTGGGACGTATCTTGCAAGTTTGCCTCCCAATCCAAGGATTGGATTGCCCTTTAACAATATACATTTCACATATTTTAAAAAACATGTACATGTAGGTAGTGTGTAACTCATTTCCCTATATTACTTTCCATTTAAGCTGAATGCAATTTGCACTGATTGTAAAAGTGCATTTTAAACAGTTGGATAATTATATTGAAAGATGAATCCAGGAAATACCACAGCATGATTTCTTGCAATATACATGTCTGTGTACATAATAATCTTTAAGTTTAAAGAATAATTACTTGAAATAACATCATATTCAAGAGAAATATAACACAAAAAGACCATTATATTAACATTTCCCAACAGGAGAATTAGAGATAGTTCAGTGCACTTTATTTGGTAAGTTTTGGTTGCTTGCCTGTTTCTCTGTGATTTGGCAAGCCTAAAACAAAAGGCAATGGAATGTCAACTGCAACACCCACCGATGCTTTTCCGCTGATGTTAACATGCAACATTCTTACTCATGTTGTCACTGTCCGTGGTTTAGGCAATGAGCCAGATTTTAGGCAAACCTGTAACCTGCTGCGGCAGTGCTGGCTGTACTTATGTGTATAATTAAGAAAGTATTGATTGCATTTTCTTTGATGACAATAGAAGAAAAAGTGTTCACACAATTCCTCCTCTACAATTTTAGCCAGAGTGACCTGCGTACAAATTCTCCAAAATAATAAGAAACTCAGGAATATGACTGAACAAACCCGGCCTCTACTAGCTTGAAGATGGAGTACTAGACTTGCCAGACATGGATGTTTGTATTGTCCTATCAAGATCCAACCAAAGGCTTCCTTCAGTCTGTCACGTTTCATAATGAGGTAACAAGCTTATCAAAGACACATGGAGCCTGGAGAGTGTGGGGCCTGGGGGTAGTATGTTAGTTTATCTTCACAAACTTTCTTCCTCTATTCATAATACATGTTCATGCCAATTGGTGACAAAGATATGTATTGGAGTACATCATGTGTAATCCACCTTCATTTGAAAGCTTGACATCTTTTTGAGGATATTACATACACAAACATACATTGTATCTGAACAACATGTAACATGACAGTTACTAAAATCTGATATATTGAATCAATCAAAAAATTGCTTGAGCTCAAGTGATCTAAACATATTTGTTTCAGTCTGCCATTATATACATGTAATAACTGCCTTTCCAGCAAGGCCATGCAGTGCAATCCCTTTGAATTGACTGCAGTTGGCTCGATTTCAATGGAACAGGGGTTTAGTGTTGAAGTTTGAACTTTACAAAATAAGGTCACCTTCATTCACCCTGGGGTAAAAGTCTAGCAGCCTGGCAGTTGTATAGAACAAATGAACCCTTTTGTGTAAATCCAGTATAATAATCTTTCTCTCTCTCTCTCTGCATAATTATGAAGTATCGACAGTCTTCATATTAATTCCTCATGTCTCTTCTTAAAAACCAAGTCACACTGAGACTAACACCAGACTGACAACAGTTTAATGAAATACCAGACTACCTCAAATGGCCTGTTTTCACCGCTACACAGCATTTCTATGAAGTCGTGTAACAAAAAGGAAAGGTACAAGAGAAGTGAAACTACATTGTATCCCATGGCCCACATGTATGATCTCCTTACTTACAGTACATTGTACAATGTATTGCTGGATTCAATTACAATTACGATGATTAATGACTTGGACTAACTTGTGTCATTTCTTTTTTAAAGCCCAGTTATGAATTGGACAACAGTACTAGGAGGCCTATTACAGTTATACAATTTCAAATTACATTGCATTTTTCTTCTTCTATTATTAATCTTCTAACTTATAAGGGGTATGCAGCTAGCTTTTCATGAACTGAAGATCTATGCTATACCAATTAATTACATTTCCACTGGTTTTAGTTAATTGTCATGTGTTTATCATTCTTGACGAACATCCCTCGCGGTATTTCATTTCCTTGCAATCGCTATTTGCAGTAGGTAAACAATAGTGTTCTTCACTATGTAAAGAAACGAGTACATAAAAGCCGCCAGTATGACGGCCACCACAACCAGTAGATCGGGCGCCCCCTACACTAGCCGTCCCACCACCACCACTACGCCCTATCCACCGGCCCGCCCTCCCACTGGTATATATCCGGTCCTTTGAACTAGCTTCACTGAAACCTCATCTATAATCACTTACCCTCTATCTTCTCCATCATTAAGGCCTGTCAACGATCGTGACGCTAATCATGAAGAAAGTCACAGAGTTCCGAAAAAACGCCAAATGGCTTCCAAAGAAGCAGTTGTTTAGAAAGTTGATAGTTCCAATGAGAGGTACGTAACTATCCCGGTTCAGCAGGCAAAACGTAAACAGCTTTGATTTCAATCGCACCTCGAAGGTAGCAAGTGAATGCAAGCAGGTGGTAGAATTATAATGTATTTGAGGTGAGAGGGCGGCACATATGATTTTGCTTTCTTGTTCAATATAATTTGTTATGTAATTTACCATTCGGAATACGCGAGTCCCCAACTTTATAAACCTTCGAGAGTAATTTAATGTAATCACATTAATTTATAAAGCGCTATGTAAAGATTAATTATGTTATTCTACTAACTTTGATGTTTACTATTTGCCCCTCTATAATAGGTAATGCTATCTCTCTGGTATGGACTGTACTTAAGGGGGTGGCTGTACCAATATTTCCCAAGGATGGATTTGAACTGGTTTACACTTGTTGCACTGACTGCCGAGTCTGGTAAGGAATTCCAGTTGTTGCAACTTCGCATAGAGAAGAAATTTTGACGAAGCACAGAGTCACATTTTGGATTCATCATTTTTATACTGTGGCCTCTGGTTTTGGATTCGTGGACTAGTTGAAAAAATGTGTTGATATCCACCCGGTCAATTCCTGTCATAATCTTAAAGATTTGAATCATCTCAGCTCTCTGTCTTCGTTAAATGATTGTCTCTAACTTGCTCTAGTCCGAGGGCTTTCAATCTCTCATGGTATTCTAGGTGACGAAGATGTGCGAGTTGACGACGGGTAGCTCTTTGCTGCACCTTTTCCGGTAAATGTTCGTCTTTCTTGAACATGGGACACCAAACCAAGTTACAATATTTAAGAGTACGCCGGATAATGGTCTTGTAGCAGGCTCGGATCCAGGATTTCTTAGGGGAGGGGGCCCAATTTTTTTTTTGCAACCCCCCAAAAAGGTAAAAACCACGTGATTTTATATTATTTTTTTTCTCAAGGGGGGGGGGGCGCCCCCTCCCCCCCCCCCCCCCCCGTGGATCCGCCACTGTCTTGTAGAGCATAATCCATCCTTTTTCATTCAGGCTTGAAAAAGACCTCTTTATTATAAAATTGTTATTATAATTATGTTTCATGTACAATATTTGCGTAGATTAACATTACTTTGTATGTTTGTTAAGCGCTTAGAAACATTGTATTAAGCGCTTAATAAATGTAATATTTTATTATTATATTATTTGTTAATGATTTTGTTCATTGAATTAATATTTTGGATTTACCTTCGCTTGGGATATTCTTTAAAGGTACTATGTCCCATTTGCAGGCCAAAAAAATGAAAAAGTTAAATTCCAACTGCATTTGAAAGATAATACTAATTTAGAACTTCCCTAAAAAAAGGTGGAGCTTGAAAATGTCTTCAAGTGGGAAAATAACGACTATTAGTTGTCAAATCGACTTTAGGGCTATAGAGTCCAAAAGTAATAGTCTTGATTTTCAGACAATTGTACCGAATGGTCATACGTTTTATGCTGCGCAAAGATTCAATCAGTTTAATCTTGGCCATCACAAGAAGTGGGTTATTGATGTAGACAAATGCTCATGTACCCTTTACAACTCTTTTCATGTATGTTATTACCAAAGAAGAAAAAAAAGCCAGTCAGTCACTCAATTATAGTGTCTGACAGTGAAGTCTAGCAGGTAAACGGGTTTCCTTGCATAATTTGAATATGAGGACACTGCTAACGTTTAAATTTCACAGATAGGACATACATGACATATTCATAATTCCTGCAAAGTTCTACAGAATTTGAGGTTGGCTGCAAAAAGGACATAGTACCTTTAAACTATATACTTTTTTTTGGTTTCACCCCCACCCCTCCCTCTTCCTTCCTTGTTTAAATTCTATTATTTTTTTTTTTTTCATTGCGTTCTTCTTTTCTTTCTTTCCCATTTTCTTGCTTATCTCTTTTTTTTAGTTCCTTAGCTGCAAACCTTAATATATTATGAAATGTTTTGGGTAACCTTTTTGCTCTCAATATAATTTTGTGTACAAGTTTTTCTCTTGTTGTTGTTGTCTGTGCTTTTTGGATTTTTATCGTTTCCTCGTTCTGTTTTGTTTTATTTGTTTGTTTTGTTTTGTTAAGGAGTATATACAACAAATTGATAAATATAAATAGGAAAGTACACAGACAGTCCCGAAAGATAAAGATATAGATTGAATCAGTATAATTATTCAGTATGTTCTTAGATATGAGGGTCGTCTCAAAATAGGGACAATCTTTCTAATGATTTATGAAATCACCATACACGATTATTCACAACCCATTATGTGACGATATGGCCTACCCTTCAACAGTTGTCTTTTTAAAGAAATCAGTTGAAATCTTGTTATTTATCAACTAAAATCAAGGCCGGCATCCCACGAAGTCTTTGTGAATGGAGAGGATCAACGGAAAGAAAGCTTAGGGAGGTTGTCTGGACCTATAGGAAGAACAGAGCCATTTTGTTAATGGCTCTGAATAGAGCATTCCAGCCGTTTTTTAATTCTTGATTTGTATTATATTTGTAAATTGTATTATTGTATTATTTGAATTTTTATACGGAAAAAAAAACCAACCATCCAACCAATACATGCATGTAAAGGCCGTATCCGCAATTCGATCAGAACATTTCAGTCCCCTAAATAATTATGTTGTTCCGACTATGTAACATGTCACTGCCTCGTTCGCACATTTCAAAGTAAAGAACACTATGTACTGACAATATTAACCATTGGGTCAAAATGCACCTTGATCATGTTGGTAGCTAATTTCATTGGGGTATGGTCAATGGTCGTACAAACAGAGAAAGAAGAAATCTAGTCTACATCAGGCGCGGATCCAGGGGGGGGGGGGCGAGCGGACCTCCCCCCCCCCCCCCCCCCCGCAAAAAAAAAAAAAAAAAAAAAAAAAAGGAGAGAGAGAGAAGGAAAAGAAGGGAAAGGGAAAGGGGAGAGAAGGGGGGGGGGGGGGGGGGGAGAAGAGGAAGAAGAAAAGAAAAGAGGGAAGAAGGAGATCGGAGGGGGGGGGGGGGGCAAAAGGACTTGCCTCCCAGGCTGTTGCCTCCCCCTCTTCCCCCATTCCCCCAATAAAAAAAAATAAAAGAGAAAGAAGGAAAGGGAAAGAAAAAAGAAAAAGACGAGATCAAGGGAAGGACAAAAGAGGAAGAAGTTGGAAAATGACTAATTCCTAAATTTACAGCCAGGCAAGAAAATGCTTCTTGAGATGCCTACATATCAGGTCCCGCGGAACGGCGGGGATCGGGATCCTCGAGCCCCTCATACTTTCTTTGAAAAAGTATATTAAAGAGAAATAGAAAGAAAGAGAGCGAGAAAGAAAAAATAGTTAACTGCCAGTGTCACATTATAATGGGGTATCAAAATATGCTCATCTGACCATGATTAAATGCATAAACCCCCAAGGGCTCTGCCTCCTGGATTCCACCTAGGGCCCTAAGGCGGGCCCTTAGATGCTCATCTGACGGTCATTTAATGCATAAAACCCCTGATTTCTGGGGGCTCTGCCCCCTGGACCCCAAGCCAAATAGTGTCCTGACAGTGTCACAAATAATAAGGTATCAAAAATGCTCATCTGACCGTAATTAAACGCCTAAAACCCCTGAGCTTCCGGGGGCTCTGCCCCCTGGACCCAACCAAGAGCCCTTAGGCGGGCCCCTTGATACTCATCTGACCGTAATTAAACGCCTAAAACCCCTGAGCTTCCGGGGGCTCTGCCCCCTGGACCCAACCAAGAGCCCTTAGGCGGGCCCCTTGATACTCATCTGACCGTAATTGAGTGCCTAAAACCCTTGAGATTCCGGGGCTCCGCCCCTGAACCCCAAGCCAATAAGTGACCTGCCACTGTAACAATTAGGTATCAAAATAATGCTCATCTGACCGTAATTAGGGGGAAACAAAAATGTTTTCGAGAGCGGTACAACAAATCTTTTTCTTTCTCTAATAATTTAATGAGTAATAATAATTTAAGAGTTCAATTCACCAAATGCTTAGGAATTTTGATAGATGAAGAATTGAAATGGTCTAAACAAATCGAAAACGTAAGTAAACTTACTCAGAAAAACATTAGCATGATAAAGAGAGCAAAGAGTTTTTGGCCTCAAAAATCCTTAAAGTTACTTTATAACAGTCTAGTGTTGCCACGATTAGAATGCTGCTCTGTTGTATGGTCGAACCGATTTCATTCTCATACAACTAAGCTGCAAAAATTTCAAAAGAGGACCGCAAGAATAATATTGAACAAGTCATATGACACACCGTCGGCTGATTTGTTCAAAATGGATGACACTTGACAAGCGGTTTGAGTTAAGTCGCGTTATGATGATATAAATGCGTTCATAACTTAACACCTTCTTACCTTCAGGTAGGCTTAATCAATCCTAATGATGTACAAGAGCATCATACAAGGCAAATAGACAGTGGATGTTTACGTGTGCTTAGATTTCACACTGATTGTTATAAGTGTAGCCCAATTGTTTCTTCCATATTTGAATGGAATAAGCTAGATAATTCATTGAGAACGGCTTCCTCTGTCAATTCATTTAAGAGATTGTTTAAACAAAGTTGTAATTTGTGAATGGCTCAGCCGTACATACACTACGTGCATGTTCTGTAATATTTACATGACTTATTAACATAATTGCGACTTAATTAATATTTTCCTATTGACATTACTGTTTACTAGGTTGATATATGTTTATTTTGCAAACAAGTAATATTTTTGTAACTGTTCTGTATAAATGTTATAAACGATGTAAATATGTTCATTCAGGGCCCCATGGAAGACCACTACTTGTTGGTGAATGGGCTACCCTGTCAAAAGATTAGAAATAAATAAATAAATAAATAAAAATGAGACGTCTAAGCTTCCGCGCTTCGGGTGGGAGAGGGGGGGTACTGAATTTAGACAAGGATTAAGAGTCGAGAACGGTACAACGAATCGTCTTCTTTCTCTAATGATTTAATGAAACGTCGAAGCTTCCGCGCTTCGCGCGGTAGGGGGGTGGGGAGGGGGAAACTGAATTTAGACAAGGATTAAGAGTCGAGAACGGTACAACGAATCGTCTTCTTTCTCTAATGATTTAATGAAATGTCAAAGCTTTCGCGCTTCTCGCGGGATGGGGGGAAAATAATTCAGACGAGGATTATTTTCGGGAACGGTACAACGAATCGTCTTCTTTCTCTAATAATTTATTAAAATGTCAAAGCTTCCGCGCTTCGCGGAGGAGGGAGGGGAAAACTCGCCCCTCCCTGCACCCGCCCACCCCTAATTACGTCACTGCTGGTCACCATTACGTACCAATATTTGGCTCGTATAATTTCAAATTAGGGCCTCCTCCTAAGAAATCCTGGATCCGCGCCTGGTCTACATAATCAAAACGGGGGCGGAGGCGGGGGCATCTATTCACACATGGCGTATATTATTTTGTTTTGTGCTTCCCTGAAAAAGGAGTAATCGTCATAATTATTCTGATCAAATCGCTCCCCCCTGATCAATATTGCGGGATTGTGTGGGGTGAATAGCGCCATCATTATTGCCTGTCGAAAATCATCCAGCCATCTACGAACAATAAAATCATCGCCAATATACACCTTCAGCACCAACACCACTTACACCATCACTAACACTCAGGGCCGTAGCCAGAGTTTGATGTTTTTGTTTTGTTTTGTTTGTTTGTTTGTTTGTTTGTTGTTGTTTTTTTTTTGGGGGGGGGGGCACAAACATGTAATTGATCGACGTCCGGGGGAGGGGTCTAAAAAGTTCAATTGATCTTGGACATTTGTGCCCCCCCCCCCAGAGCTACGGGCCTCCTATCACTACCAACATCAATACCACCACCTCCACCCTCTCCACTACCACCATCAATACCACCATCACCACTGCAATCACCACTCTCTCCGCTACCACCGTCAATACCACCATCACCACTGCAATCACCACCCTCTCCGCTACCACCGTCAATACCACCATCACCACTGCAATCACCACCCTCTCCGCTACCACTGTCAATACCACCTTCACCACTGCAATCACCACCCTCTCCGCTACCACCGTCAATACCACCATCACCACTGCAATCACCACCCTCTCCGCTACCACCGTCAATACCACCTTCACCACTGCAATCACCACCCTCTCCGCTACCACCGTCAATACCACCATCACCACTGCAATCACCACCCTTTCCGCTACCACCGTCAATACCACCATCACCACTGCAATCACCACCCTCTCCGCTACCACTGTCAATACCACCATCACCACTGCAATCACCACCCTCTCCGCTACCACCGTAAATACCACCATCACCACTGCAATCACCACCCTCTCCGCTACCACCATCAATACCACCATCACCACTGCAATCATCACCAACATAACCACTAACGCCACTGCCTTCACCACCACCAGCAACGACAACAGTAGCAACATCAACAACAACACAACAATAAAACAACAACATCTACAACATATGGTCCACCATATCTTACTTTCCATACCATAAAGCATTCATAATATATTATACTATATATCTCGTATTCTTCAACCTCAACCATAATGTACCATTCACAATTTCATGCTCTGTATTAAACATCAAGTACTTTTGTGAACCAGCCTAGAAGCCATTGTATTAAAGTACAAGTGGTTTTTAATATGTTTTTGATAAATTAATGAAGCAAACACTCACAATAAGCATACATTTTCGTTATTTATACGTCACATGGTTATAGGTGTGACTGTGATTGATTAGACGTATGAAAACAATCAAATGTTAAAAAGTGATTAGATTGTTTTCATTAGGCTAATCAAGCAAATGTAAAGCTTTTTAAAACTGTTATTGTTATCCTTTCATGAATAACGAGACATCCGTTTTCTGTTGACATGATTTTTGTGGGAGTTTATGCTACGGTCACAAAGGTTCGTACGAACGATAATTCCGTACGAATCTCCTTGTTTTTCCATTGTCTACCCGAATTTCCATTGTCTGAAAATCGTTCGTAAGGCGTTCGTAGCAGTTCGTAATGGCATTTGTGACCGAGGCTTTAAAGCTTATCTGCCATAGTTTACAGGAGGGATTAGAGCGCCCTGCAAGTTCACTGGACAGGTGGTTATCTCATCAACTCAGCTCTCAGTTAACATAAAAAAAAGAGGATCATGGGGGACCAATGGTCACCGATTAGGCATTGTTTGTTGTAAGAGGGCGCAAGTAGCTACAAGTAGTGCAGTGGGCCTTTAATGAGTTAGATCAATAGTCAGTTATACGAGATGAGAAGGTTGACTTTGACTCGTCATAACCCAGTGGACTAAGTTTAATCGTTTAAGCGTGTCTGTACTCACGGTGTGGAAAGGACAGATTATACCACCCAGCGAGGTCACTTGACCGGTGGCTATCTCATCAACTCAGCTCTCATTTAACATAAGAAAACGAGGATCATGGGGGACCAACAGGCTCCGATTGGACATTTTTTTTTATATAGAGGGAGCAAGTAGCTACAAGTAATACAGTGGGCCTTTAAACCTAGACCAAAATTAGTTATATAATTATATTCGCATATCAATGAAACTCTACACCTCGAAATTAAACAACTTCATATTCTACAAAATAACTCAAATCCAGTTGTATAATTCATTGCCATTTTGGACAACATCATCATGTATCTTAATATTACGACCGTCAATTCATGAGCTCGATGTTTCATTAGGCTTGACTGTGTTTATCTGTGATCTCAACTCTATTGTTTTGTTTCTTTGCATCTAATTTATAGCATTCCTATGAATTTTCCAGGTACTTCTTTAACCTCTTTTTCTACTTGGTTGGATATTTAACCAGTGAGTAAAACGACCAATCTGATCTCTTCACATGTGAATGATGTGAGTCATAATGAATGTATGTTAAACAGTCTGTAGACCTCTATATGTATTATGTACGCTAGAGAAAATCATTATTTTTTTTAGGTTGATTCTGGGCCCCAGAAGCAACCCACGTTTTTTTTTTTTGTTGTTACTTGTTAGTTTTTTTTCCTCTGTAAATGAGTCTTTTTTCCTTACTCATTTTGAGGAAGTTTGTAAATATGTTAACACATCACATTTTTGTACATGTGATGCTTGACCATGCGGAAAGGATGGCTTTTAACATCTCTGTCAATTGTGTGTACATGATGTCTTTTTTTCCCCTTTTGTGCTATTGCTAAATCCAGTTACTTTCTTTATAACCACAGATCTATGTGCAGATTTTAGTCAAGGTTATGATGCCTCAGGTTAATGCTACTCAATTGAGCCACACTCAGTCTGATGATAATATTGTTGCAGAGTTGAATATGAATGCAACACATTTTGAATATATGTTGAATGACGAGGTTGAAGCTACAGTGCACGACTCAAAATATTTTACTGAAAAACAATTTTCTGAACATTTAGAAAACTGTCCTGTCAATGAAACGTCCTTTTTGCACTTTAATGTGCGTAGCATGAATGCAAATTTTGACAGGCTTTCCTTGTTTTTGGACACTTTTCAGGATAAGTACCCAATAATTGGAATCACTGAAACTTGGTTTTCTAGTCATCCAACTGCCATGTACGATCTTCCTAGGTATCAACTAATCACTAATGATCGACAAAGCAGATCCGGTGGTGGTGTAGCAATGTATATTCCCATTTCATTTGAGTGTCATACAAAAACAGAATTGTACATTATGAATGATTCACTAGAATCTCTATTTGTTGAGATTATAATTCCTGGAGAAAAAAACTTGTTAGTGGGAGTAGTCTATAGGCCACCAAATGGTGATGTGAATGAATTTATTGAAGAATTGTCTAACACTCTTTCAAGCCCATTATCCAGAAATAAAAAAATAATTATTATGGGTGATTTTAATATAAATTTGTTATGATCACGATAACTCTGTTAATAATTTTGTTGATACTTTAAGTACATTCTCTTTGATTCCTCTTATTAATAAGCCAACTAGAGTAGCAGATAACTCACAAACCTTAATTGACAATATTTTGACCAATTTGCACCCTATTCCCACTGCTGGTGTAATAGTGGCCGATATATCTGATCATTTCCCTATATTTGCTAGAACATCTTTAGCATTAAGGAGTTCTTGTACTGAATCCTGTGATAAGTTAACACGGAAATTCACTCAGGGAAATATAGCAAAATTTAAGAGAGAATTGGAAACTGTTGAATGGAACGAAGTTTTATGTGAAACAGAAGTTGATAAGTCTTTTGATAAATTCATGGATATAATGGTGTTATCTTATGACAGATGCTTTCCCTTGGTGCAAAGAAGTAAGCAAGAATATAAAAGAGTACCTCGAATGCCATGGGTCACTAAGTCTTTACTCAGGTCAATAAATAAAAAGAATCGTTTGTTTTGTAGATACAAAGCAAAGCAGACTGGTGTAGCCAAGCTTAAGTATACTAACTATAGAAATATATTGACTTCTGCTTTGCGCCAAGCAAAGAAAGACTATTATCAATTTCAATTCCAGTCTACGTGAAATAATGTTAAAGGAACATGGAAAGTTATTCGAAATGTCTTGAAAACCAATCCTAAACTACAGAGTATTACAAAACTCACCTGGAAGGATGGTCTTATTGAAGACAAGAAACTTATGTGTGAAGCATTTAATGAATATTTTTCTAACATTGGTGCTACTCTGTCTAGCTCCATACCTGATATACAGGAAACCTATGGAAATTATTTAACCAGTCCAAATGAAAAGTCTTTATTTTTTGTTCCTGTAGTGAATTCTGAGGTTATAGATGTTGTAAGTGGCTTGAAAAGGAAGAAGAGCCCTGGATACGATGGTATAACTAATGATTTGATAAAAGAAGTAATTTCATTTGTAGTCGTACCTCTCACTCACATTTATAATTTGTCTTTAATGCATGGAATTGTTCCTAAAAAAATGAAAATAGCTAAAGTTGTGCCTATATATAAAAAAGGGAACCCTGTAGAAACTGGTAATTATAGACCAATTTCTCTACTTACTGTCTTCTCCAAGATTTTGGAAAAGCTTGTATATATTAGATTGATAAAGTTTTTGAAGTCGTGTCAAGTTTTCTCAAATTCTCAGTTTGGTTTTCGCGAGAAACACACAACTTCTCATGCTGTTTTATGTCTTTTAGACAAAATATCTTCGGCACTTGATAAACACCTCCATACGGTTGGTATATTTTTGGATTATTCCAAAGCTTTTGATACGGTAAACCATAATATTTTGTTGCACAAGCTCTCTTATTATGGGGTAAGAGGACCTGCAATCGAATGGTTTAGAAGTTATCTTAGTAACAGACAGCAATTTGTGCAGCTCGGCGAAATTTGTTCAGATATGTTACCCGTCACGTGTGGAGTACCTCAAGGTTCCCTTTTGGGTCCCCTGCTTTTTATTTTATATGTAAATGATTTTCCAAAATCCTCAGAGACGTTTTCTTTTTTGCTATTTGCAGACGATACAAGTGTATTCTGTTCTCATAGAAACTTAAATACTCTTTTAGAAACTGTAAATAGAGAGCTTTGTGTATTGACTAAATGGATTCATGCAAATAAACTGTCGCTAAACTTATTAAAAACTAAACATATGTTATTCAGTAATAGTGAAACAGTAATGCCTGGTAATGTAGTCTTTGATCAGGTAAATATTGAAAAGGTCTCATTTATTAAATTTTTAGGTCTCCACATTGATGATAAATTGACTTGGAAGATGCATACTACTCATTTAAGTAAAGTGCTCTCTAGAAATGTTGGTATGATCAACAAATTAAAGTTTGTATTCCCAAGAAAAGTTCTTAGCATGTTGTACTGTTCCTTAATTTTGCCATACTTAAATTATGGTGTGCTAGCCTGGGGTGCCTCAGCCAAATCCTACTTAAATAAAATTCTGCTCATTCAAAAGAGAGCAGTGAGAATTATTTCGGCAGCTGATTGGCGTGCTCACACTGACAAGCTATTTTACGAAAATAAAATGCTGAAGGTAAAAGATATATATTTTCTATATCTGGGATATCTTATGTATCAGTTGGAGAAGGGTGAAGCTCCCATGTCAATAGCATCTATTTTTGTAAAGAATAACCAGATACACAAATACTCTACTAGGCAGGCTGCCTTATACCATGTATCATCAGCTAGAACTCAGCTTAGGATTAATACACTTGCACATACTGGACCAAAGTATTGGAACTCTTTAGACTGTTCTATTAGGCAGTCTGTAAGCTCTTCTGTCTTCAAACGTAAGCTGAAATTTCATCTACTGTACACCTACAGTGAATAGATCTGATTTTTATTAGTATTCAATATACCGGTAGGTAACTGGAATAGCATTGTCCCCCCCCCCCCCCGTGTTGTACATTATCCTCCTTCCCCTATTTCTTTACTTTTCCATTATCTTTATTCTGTTTTCTTTTTTAGTCAACCATATTTTGTAAATTAGTGGTAGATCTGATATTTATTTATAGTCTGTATAGGTAACTAGATTAGTATTAGTCCCCCTCCCCCTGTAATATAACCTACTTCTTTTTAAAGAAAATGTTGTTTCTGTAAAGGTGATCTGTGTTTTAACAAGCTGTGCTTTTTTAACAGACCACCTCTTTTTCCACATTTGTTAAAGTCTTTATAACTGTTTCATTGTTAATGTATTTATGCTAGTTTACGATGAACTTGTTACTACTGTTACTGAATGAAATTTTTTTTTATGCAAGTGGAAAGAAATAAATAAATCTTGAATCTTGAGGTTGAGGTTTCCTGATCAGCATACTACATTAAAGACACTGTGTCCCTTTTGCAGCCAACATCAAATTATGAAGAACTGTCAGTGCAGGAATGAAGAATATGTCATGTATGTCCTATCTGTGAAATTTAAACGTTAGCAGTGTCCTAACATTCAAATTATGCAAGGAAACCTGTTTACTTTCTAGACTTCACTGTCAGACACTATTTAGAGACTGACTGACTATTTAGTGACTGACTGGCATCTTTTTTGTCTTTGGTAATAACATACATAAAATGAGCTGTAACAGGTACATGAGCATTTGTCTACATCAATAACCCACTACTTGTACTGGCCAAACTTGATTGAAACTGTGTGCAGCACAAAAGGTACACCATTCGGTACAAGGGTCTGAAAATCAGGTTATTACTCAGGTGATCGCAATCACTTAAGTCGATTCGACAACTTATGGTCGTTATTTTCCCACTAAAAGTCATTTCAAGCCCTTTCTTTTTGAGGGAATAAATTAAGATATAATCTTGCCGTCTGGATTTCGACCTTTTAATTTATTTGGCCTGCAAATGAAACATAGTTTATTGGCGGCCATCTTTGACGTCATTTTGAAAATAATCTCTTTCCGGTGGTCCGATTTTCTTTTCTGATGTCAAACACTACAGGAAACCGCTAAAAAAACTTTTAATTGCATTTTTTAAAAAAATTTAAATTTTTTATTTATTTATTTATTATTATTATTATTTTATTTATTTATTTATTTTATTTATTTTTTTATTTATTTATTTATTTATTTATTTTATTTTATTTTTTATTTATTTATTTATTTATTTATTATTATTATTATTATTTATTTATTTATTATTATTATTATTTTTTTTTTTTTTTGGGGGGGGGGGGGGTCAGGGAATTTGTTTTTCTTCATGGATTGACCAGACTATAATTATAATACCCCCAGTCACTTAGCGATACAGGCTCCAACCATTTCGGCCATTTTGGGACGTAATGTCTCATCTTGTTCGGTCTATCGTCGGTCTGGTATCGGTCTCGTGCATGTGGCGTGACTGTGATATTAGCTAGAAGATACAAACCGTTGACGGTTGATGTGCGTAACAGTGTGTGCAATATGAGACTAAGCTGACGGGATACTGGTCGAGTGGTTTAAGGAGTTGACTGGAGATGCGAAGGTCGAAGGTTCAAATCCCGACAAGGTACTAATATCCTTTGGCAAGATATTAACCCGCACTTGCTACTCTCCACCCAGGTGTTAAATGGTCACCTTCTAGGTTGCGACCGTCATTGTTGGTCAAACAGTTTTTGAGCGTCAAGAACGCCTGGCTGGAATGCTCCCCAGGGAGTGGAGATTGTGCACACCGTGTGTGAGGGCAAGCACTGAATCCAATGATTGAGGTAATAGTATATATTTTGTAAAGCGCTTAGAGACATTTGTGATAAGCGCTATATAAAAACTAAATAATATCATTATTATTATAATCAATGAGGCGACATCCAGACACTGACACGTGTCAAATAGTCTGTGTGTGTGCAGACTACGTTTATTCGTGATGTAATATCTAACTTGTTACTAGGGTAATAACGTCCAAAGCTCTTTGGAAGCGCATATATAGAGATGTTATTTCATAACGTATTATGCGCTATACAAGAACTGAACTATTATTATTATTATTAATATTCAAATATTCCTTGAACAGTTATAGTGTAAACAAGAATTGCTCTTTCCACAAAATAATGTCCGATAAATATATAGACAGCGTACATGTTGGTATGGTTGATTTATATTAGGAACAAATATATTAATTGAATAGATGAGTTGAGCGCCGCAGTGTAATTCTAAAAGAACTGAAGGTTAAAAAGCATGGGCAGACCTCACAAAAAGTTGCATGGTATTGTTAACTGTAAGGCGTGGAATAACCACGATTATTTTTTTTTTCAGTCATACAAACGATAATTTGCTTGATTGCACAGCTGGCACAATATGTATTGTACACACAATTTAGTCAACAGTGTTGATCACGCGTTATATATACGAACATAAAAATGACTATTATATCCTCTCGGCTGGATCGAGGAACCGTGTATGTGTACGAACCTAGCTGGGACAGCATTAGTTCGCCGCATATTGATCAACGAGATATGTTGTGAACTGCATTTACATTTGAAACTTTCCACATGTAAGAACACTGTCTGGTCTATCGGGAGTTTGAAATCCTGAATGCTTCACAAAAAGTACGTTTTCAAGTTTTAGTAGTAAGATGTTGGAATCATTTTCAGTGAGGATTTTCACAATGTACCCTCGTTACAGCGTTCGCTTTGTGGCGTTCATTGTCCTGTTCATCGTCGCGATCATTTACATGAGTATAGATAGGCCTACCTCATGTCTGACTTGGAACGATGTGGATACAGATCGAACACACAACCGGCATCGAATCAGGAAGATGAATGGAGATTCTAATATTCGTTCTTTTGAACGCATACCTGGTCACGATTATGGCTATATTCACAATCCTCGAAACACCTGCAGGGGCGACGATGACCAACAAGAATTAGTTTTTCTTCTGTTTCTTGTCATGTCAACCCCACAGGAGACGAAGAGACGAGAAGCTATAAGAGCTACATATGCAAATGAAAGTAATTGGCCGATCATGAAGGAGGGCAACATAAGGACTGTATTCCTTATAGGCGACGTCGACGCGCATGATTACACAATCCAAGATGCTATCAATGGTGAAATGTACTATTACGGCGACATCGTGCAGTCGACCGAGTTCGTGGACGATCCCGTCAATCAGACAAGGAAGATCTTGATGGGTTTTCGATGGGTCGGAGTTCACTGTCGTCACGCCCGCTACGTCATAAAAATAGACGACCGTAGCATGGTGAACCAACGTGCTCTTCTCAAACATCTCAACAGGAAAAATCCTTTTCTGCACAAATTCATCTTGGGTGACGTAGTGACAAAAGTCCGAGTAACGCGTGATAAAAGAAATTGGGATTATATACCTCGTGAAATCTATCCTAATCCAACTCTGCCACCCTATATCATTGGTACAGGGTACGTACTATCACCAGACCTTGCTCAAGCTATTTACCAAGTATCCCATCGTATCCCCGTTTTCCCAAATACCGATGCTTACGTCGGACTTTGTCTTCAAAAACTCGGTATCAAATTAACAAAGACTGTTGATATATATTTCTCAAAGAGAATTGGCTATGATTACATTGGACGTGAAGCCATTGATATTTTTGATCGATCTATAGTCGTGCCGTATGTACCCGAAAGTAAGATGTACCTTACTTGGCGGCTAGGTCAATTATGAAGTGAATATACTCTTAAAGGTATAGACCAGTTTTGGAAACGCCCCCCCCTCTCAAATAATGAAATGGAAGCTTTTATTATCTTGTGAAAGAATATGTTTTGACTAATACGTGATGATACAAATTTGGCCGGGAAACTGCCTACTATAATTGATATATTTGGTAAATTATCATATCGATCCGGCCTGGATAGATATCGCGTAGTCCCATTCACATCTTTCTGTGTACAGTGCTTGTAACTTTACCAAGACAGGGCCAAATTTCGTATTATTCTGATGACTCCAGAACCTTGTAGTACACACCAATACGTTATGCTAGATGGTCAACCTTTTGTGATCGATTCCACACCGTTTCTTTCACAATGCCATCGCATGGTCAACCAGAACTGGTTTATACCTTTAACCCTAGCAAGAGATTCATCACCTTGTTGATCACCTACCACTGGTCAACTGTATCAAAAGTTTGTTCAACCACTGCTTGAGCGATATCCATGGTATGGCTAGATTGTTTGGAGTAAGGGTACTGAAATTCCGAGGACAACTTACAGTAATTTTATTCAAACAAATTCCGTTCCTATCATTACTTTGTGTTGATTTCACGAATAACCACAACATGATTACATAATAGCTTAAGTAGTAAAATTATGATAATAATAATAACATGTGAGCATGTTCGACCGCGATGCAGTCATCAGAAAATACCAACAAAGCCACGTATGGAACGTATGCAGATGACATTTTATTGGTATCAAAGTCGAGAAGTGAAATGCAAACAATAGAGAGACTCGATGTGTATTGTAAATAGACAGGGGCGGATCCAGCCGACGACAAGAGGAGGGGGGGGGGGGCCCAAATCTTGAGAACAAAATTAGCGCCGACTCAGCCGGCCGGTGAATAAGCGGGGGGAGGGGGGAGGGGGGGGGCCTAGGCCGGAAAAATCGCCACGTGGATCCGCGCCTGGTAATAGATTGCGGTTGAATGTTAATATAGAAAAAAACGAAAATGATTATTTGTAACAAGAACGGAAAGATGTTGAAAGAAAAGAATTTCAAGGTGAATGGTAAAAACATTGATATTGTTAAACAGGCATCATATTTAGGTCTTGTCTTTAATAATTATGGTACATTCAAGGACACGAGGGTTAATCTAGCAGATTAATCAAAGAGAATTTTAGTTAAATTATTCCAATCATTCAGGTTTCAACTCCATAATATAAAAATAGCAACACGATTATTTGACTCTTTGATGAAAACAATACTTTTGTATGGATCAGAGATAATTATGGGGCGCTTTTACCATCAACTTTGACATTATAGTTCAGGGCATTGCCACATCGAGGAATTTTTCCCTGTTGGGGATCGGGAGAAAATGCAATGAATTATTGATAATTTATTGCATTTTCTTTGTTTTTTTATTTTGTGGGGGCTGCCCCCTTTCCTAGCTTCCGCTGCGTACAGTCATGATTCAAAGGCAAAGCAATGGCCTCGTAACTGTGAAGCCCCAGGATCAAAACGTGTCGATGTGCTATATTAGTGCCCTTTTGTGAGGCATTAATCCTCATTACTGTTAGTTATGACTTAAGGGCGTAGTCCCCTAGTTGATAAGCATAGTAGCATATACATGATCTAGCAGTCATGCAAAATGAACACTCGCAAATTATTATTCAATACAATCTGAGAAAGTATACTATTGTCTAGATCTATTAGGAATGAATTATTGTCAAAATCATTCCATAAATTGGGGTAAAAGCAAAATGTTCCATTTGTATGACCAACAGTGTATTACATAACAAATTCAAGACATCTCATATTTACCAGTCGTTCTTAAAACATAACGTGAAAGAATATAACAGCCTCACCAAATGAAACAGGGTTTAGATCTAGAAGATAAGCATGGTGTTCTTATTGAATGATTCCTGATCAGTCAACTGTTGATATAAATTAGGTGGTTCCAGTTCAAGATTTTAAACAGAATACTTCACATAAAAGATTCATTGCTGAAAATCCGAATAGTTGAGGATAAACATTATACATATTTGTAACAGCAGTGAAGAGACAATTATGCATACGTTTTGTTTCTATCCATGTTCAAATATAAATATGGTCACAACTTGAGCAATTGTTTTTCAGTGATACCAAGATAAAGGCCAAACTCACAAACCACAATATTTTTTTGGCTTGAAAGGAGGTCATAACAACGCTTTTAATAATTATTGTAATAAAATAAATATATTCGGCCAAATGCAAAATTCAGATGCCACTGTTTGAAAAAGTTATGTCAGCTGTAAACAATTATTATAATATTGACAGATATTTAGCAAAAAAGGATCTTTAAAATAATAATTTTGTGAAAAATTATATGTTTCCGAGTGTCTGTTTTCAGTTTGCTTGTTTGTTTTTATGTTATAGAAAGGTGTACGGATTATATTTTGTCATTTCTAATGCCTCATATGTTGCTATGTTTAAATATATATATGACAAGTCATGACAATAGTGCATGTATCGATCTTTCATGAAAATGATAATGAAATTGATAAAGGAACCCGGTGGAAGGGTAAATAGAAAGGAAAATAAATCTTTATTATTATCGATGTTATTGTTTTTATATTAGGCTATCACTTGTATTATTATTATCATAATTATAATAATAATGATAATTAGTGTTTAAATTTAAAATAATTATTTCTATAACAAACTATTTACCATGCTCCATTCTGTCTTCTTTGCGCCTTTCCTTTTCTTTCTCTTCTTCCTTACTCTCTCTCTCTCTCTTCTCTTTGTCACGCTTACCGGCTCTCTCTCTCTCTCTCTCTCCATCACACTTTGTCGCCCGCTCCGATCCGCTTTTCTCCGTTCTCTCCTCTCTCTCTTCTCCCTATTCATTTGCGCTTCGCTCCTTAAGCTTCCACAATCTCTCTTTCTCTCCCTAGCTACTTCTTCTCTCTTAACCTATCTCTTTCCATTCTGTCCCTCCATCAGTCTCCCTACTTTCCTTGGGTATCATTTCCAAACTTAGTAAGTCAAATGTTATAATGACTGACACTGATGCGCTTTAAATTCTATACACTTTTATTGCATTCATCTAGATTCATTCATTGTCCTCGTTTGTATCTTTTTCATTTGGGAAAGTTCAAGCTACATAATGATCTTTTGGTGTCCCATAATATTAATGATTTTTTTTAAACATAGATTGGCATCAAATGTGTCATTAAACTTTCTACCTTGTCTGATCTAAGCTTTTACAGGTCTATTGAATTCAGAAATCAGACACACTTAACTCTTGGATGTGGTCGGTAAGGCATGGGACAAAATAGCTTGAACTTAAAAAAACTATATACAAAACACATACCCCCAAAACCGTTTTACAAAAAACATGTAAAACTAGATGGAACTCCGACTGCGCGCAGTCGAAATGATGCCTCCGTCATAGAGCAATTTTACAAACCAAAACAGAAGAAATTGTTCAAATTCAAGTTCAATTGTAATCCATTAACAGGTTCTCAGAATATCGTGATTACAAGCAATTTCTCATATACATATATGACCCTTTGATCTTTGACCACATGACCCTAACATCTACTCAGTTCATTGGCTCTGCAAGATGTCCCGAGTTAAATAGTAATCCATCTGTCAGTTCTAATGAGAATGCGTTCACAAGCTATTTTTGCATACATAATGAGCCCATGACCTTTGACCTTTGACCTCATGACCCAAGAATCTACTCAGTTCATTGGCTCTGCAAGATACATACATGATCTAAGTTTGGGAGGAATCCATTAATCTGTTTTAATGTTAATGCGATCACAAGCTATTTTTGCATGCATAATGAGCCGCATGGCCTTTGACCTTGACCTCATGACCCCAAAATCTAATCAGTTCATCGTCTCTGCAAGATACATACATGACCTAAGTTTGGCAGGAATCCATCAATCGGTTCTTCAGATAACGTGATCACGAGCTGTTTTTGCATACATAATGAGCCATGTGACCTCTGACCTTTGACCTCGTGACCCCAAAATCTAATCACTTCATCGGCTCTGCAAGATACATACATGATCAAAGTTTGGCAGGAATCCATCAATCGGTTCTTCAGATAACGCGATCACGAGAACGGGACGTACGGACGTACGTACGGACGGACGGACAACCCGAAAACATAATGCCTCCGGCTACTTCGTAACGGAGGCATAACAAAGCGATCATGTGATTTTAGTCAAATAAGAAACGATCAGAATACCTTTGATAATGCATATATGTAAAATGGAATATCAATTAAGAGGTATACTAAATTGTTCATTCAGGTTCATTCTACATTCGAAGTCATATAACTTGATAAACTAATGTAATTCCGGTCACGTGATCATCTCCATCCTTCTCATACAGGTTTTCCTCGTGAGCCATTTTAGTCAGAGCGCCCTCTTGAGTTAGTTTGATGAGACCAGGTCGGAGCTTCATGTCACCTGTTTCACCTTCAAATATGTACTTCCGGGTTGTGATGATAATATAACCCCCTTTAAGCAGATATGATATCAAGATAGGGAGAGAAAGAAAACAAAATAACAACAATATTATTTTCTACAAGAAATCTTAGTAATAGTTGGAGGGATTATTCTTTCAATCGCGTGAATGCATATTATGGAAATTCATAAACGTAAATTCATACTTCTTTTCTTTTTCCTCATTGGAAAATGAATACAGACATTAATAAATACAGGTATGATCAGCACTGAACAACAAATATCGGTTCATTTTTGTTTAAATATGTGGAATAAACCGTACTTATTGTTTGAAAATGAAAAGCAGAAAGATAACATAATAATTAAAGGAAATTCAATTTAATTCAATTAAAATATATTATTAGACAACATAGTTTGCAGCAATAAGCTGAATTGCAAATGTAATAGTGCTGGACTGCTGGTGATCTTTCCGATCGGGAAGCTGTACAATATTATTATCGAAAATAAAAATCATGAATCGTTATTCTTTTAAATTTTGTGTTTGCATTGTTTGATTTAAAAAATACGGTAAAAAAAAGACTGAGTATGTATACAGTTTGAATATTGTTGTTCTGTATACTGTTTGGATGTTGGTACTACTTCTGTTTGGAGGAATAACAACATTCATAAAACAAAACAAAATAGGGCTCAATCGGTCTTTTGAAGCAGATTATTATTGATTTAGTGGCCAATATGCTACGATCACAAAGTCAGACTAAACACTAAAGACTAGATACTACTACCACTACCACTACCACTACTACTACTACCACTACTACAACTACCACTACTACTACTACCACTACTACAACTACCACTACTACTACCACTACCACCACCACCACCACCTCCACTACCACTAGAACTAGCACTAGCACTAGCACTACCACTACCACTACCACTACCACTACCATTACAACTACCACCACTAATACTACTACTACCACCACTTATACTACCACTAATACTACTACTACCAATACTACTACTACTACTACTACCACTACTCCTACTCCTACTACTACTACTACTAGTACTACTACTACTACTACTACAAATACTACTAATAATCATAATAACAATACTAATGACAAACATATTAATAATCAGTAGTTAAAAATAAAACTGAGCCTAACGCAATTTGATTAGCCTCGTTGGTCACCGATTGAAAATGTGCCCATTTGTTGCCTTCTTAAAAGTCATTGCGATCCTAAAAAAAAGTTGTTTTGTCTAGATGGACAATAAGTTTATTCACCTTTTCTTACAAGACGGATCATCTCTGGTAAACACTTCTCATTGAGATGCATAGGTAGGAAACTCCCACAGCTCATGGCAACATCAAAATAACCTAAGATATTGAAAGAATTAATTGGAGAAATACTGAATATTAAAGATAGGAGATAAACATTAAAGATTAAAGCATCATTGGAATAACTAAACAGAAGAATATTGTCGATCGAAGAAATATTTAAAACCCGAGTAATGGAAATACCATGCTTACGCTGAGGGCTAGCTGGATGGGCGGTGATTATTATTTTTTAAAGCGGGCCTGCACTACTTGTAGATACTAGCGCCCTCTATACAGTCAACAATGCCTAAGCGGTACCCATTGATCTCCCATGGTCCCCCTTTTTATGTTAATTGAGAGCTGATTTGATGAGAAAACCACCTGCCAGTGACCATGCAGGGAGATCTAATCCCTCATGGCTAAATTAGTGCAGATAGGCTTTAACACAGGGTCAACGCCATTTTAGCTCTCACCGAACATAGAATTATTATGCAAAACGATCAAGCTACTTCCTTGAACAAAAAATATGTCACCAGGAAGTGGAGGTTCCGTTATCATTTCGTGACAGGATACAAATTACAGTAATTTGTATCCTGTCATGAAATGATAACGGAACCTCCACTTCCTGGTGACATATTTTTTTCTTTATTACTGTAATAAAGAAAGTGAAATTTGGTGCATCATTAATGAGTTGACTATTACCATTACCATTATGCTCACCTTTTTAAAATGCGAATTCCTAAGTAAAACATAATCCTAAGTACGATGCCACTGCCCAATTTTTGAAAATATGTGCCCAAATTTAATGATTTAGAGGCCAATACATATTTTGGCTGAAGATGTTCGTTTGGTGAAGGAAACCCACTATGAACAGCATAATAAAACCACGGGGCCCTGCAGGCAAGAGGACTGCTTTATAATATTTTCGGGGGTGATAGGTTCGCAATGAATTTCTATTTCGGTATCAGAATACAATGATACACATGTTGCGCTATAATGTTTTCTCTACATTTTTGTTTAGCCAATAGGCCTAAAAAAAAGGCTGATATATATTTTTGAATGGTTGCAAGTACTATTTTAAGAGTGCCCGGCTAATTATCAGCTTGTTACAGGGTGAAATGAAGGAATTGATGAATTATCATGTCACATCTGTCTACAGTTCATGCACTATCATTTTCGATGCGTTTAATTTAAAATGGATGGGGGTCGCAGGTGTTTAATTTCAGTTGCCTAGATAAGCACACAATAATTATCGATCTCATAAACTAAATAAAGGTATTTGTTTAACGGTGTTGTTAAAATGTGTCGTGAGTAACGCGTAACAAGGCCCACATGTTCCATTTTCAATAATTTTCAAATAGATTGCCGGAGCGGTCTGCAATCTTTCAATCCTTTATGAACAATATGAGATGTACTCACAAATCATGTCGTCATCTATTATGATGGAATAAATTACATCATAATTCATGATAAAATGAAAAATTTGATGTTCTGTACATTGAGTATAGTACACAAAAAAGAATAGTGACATCTAGTTGTAATAGTATATTATATCGAACTGCTTTTCATCTTCGTCACAACCAATAGCTTTTTAGAGCGAGTTCCATCCTAAGGTAAAAGTATGAGCGTACATGTTTTATGAAAAACTTAAATTGCACAATAAATTCCTTACCCGTTTCACATTACGGGAGTGTGGGGGTACACAAAAGGCTACGCAAAGGACTGCTTTACAGAACCAGTTACTCTGGACACCGATTTTCAATAATCAGTCGGTGGCATCGTTTTTTAAGCATTACATCTTTAAAGGGAAAGTCCACCCCCAAAATAAGTTTGTTTCGATAGAGGCAGAATAATAAGAAAATCAGGTGAGTGAAAGTTTGAGCAAATTCTGAATGAAAATAAGAAAGTTATGAATTATTGAAGTTGTGATCAATCAAATACAAATTGGCAACTCTGTGACTTATCATACGAGCTCTCCTTCATTTGCTTTGTGCATAATATTCCATAAAATCATGTTTTCTTCGTTATTGATGACGGAATATATATTTGTTCCTTGCAGGGGGAGTATAGAAACATATTTGCAATTATTATATTTAGGGTGCATGTATGGTTGAAATTTTTCTTGAGGGAAAATGAAAATTTTAGATTTTTTTAGTACTGAGCGAATGGAAGTTGAGCTCCCATGATACGTCATAGAGTTGCCAATTTGTGTTTGATTGATCACAACTTCAAAAATCCTAACTTCCTTATTTTTAATCGGAATTTGCTCAAACTTTCACTGACTTGTTTCTCTTTTTTTTCTACTCCTATTAAAACTAACTTAATTTCAGGGTGGACTTTCCCTTTAACCGCATTTAAACAAAATTGGTGAACACCACCCTGTTGGAGCTGTCTGTGTATCTAACTATATGTATTATAGATACGAGCCACTGGACTCTCACACTATGTAGTGTTACAGTGGAGTAATACGAGCCAATGAGTTTACCGTCGTCGAAATCCAGAGGAGTACTTGGTCCAAAATTTGCATGAACTGATTTTGTATAGGATCCTTTCCTTGCTAGAACATCTAGAGATGATTGCGAAAGATCTGTTCCAACAATCTGTGTGTATCCCAACTTGTGTAGCTGGATAAAATGAAAAAGTTTTAATAACAAATGTAATAATAAACAAATTTACAAAAAAAATAAATAATAGTAATAATCATAATAAAAACAATAATAATAACAGCAATAATAATGATTATACTAATGGTGATTAAAAAAAACACAACGAAACAATAACAATATTAATGATAATGATAATAATAATAAGAAGAAGAAAATAAGAAGAAACTTTAAAATTAATTACATGCCCGCTCCTATAAAGACTGCTTCATACTAAGCATAAGTCCACCATTAATAAAAACCTCAAAGGGGAAGTCCATTCTAGTAATTAGCTAGTTTCAATGAAATACTTATAGTAATTACAATTTTCAAAAATTGATAACTTTCACCAGTGTATTGCTCCGACTGTTATGCTTTCCTGTAGAGTAGTTTTCTATCAAGGCTGGATTTCCCTTTAACTCTAATCTCTTTAGTAGGCTTAAATAATTAAGATTGATCCGAATCGATCGCAAGTCATTAAATCAATCACAAATGTACAATCTAATAACGCTTAATTACAGTATATAGCTGCAATATATATCAGCCACCAAGGGATCAATTCGTATCAATCACAATTGTTCATAAGACGGGGCCATGCAAGGTGTACTGTTTCATCCCAAGTCTTCATCATGTTAACCTTTATATCAAACTATATTGCACCCTCAGTGACATAAGAACTTTCAATAACAACAAAATAATCGTGAGATATTTGACTTGATTATGTTTTAAAGCTCTTCCCTCGAAAATGTATAGCTTCCATTGAAAGATTTGTCTAAATATGCATGAATGATATGTCATGCATAAAACTTAAAAAAGATAACATTTGTAATTTAGACTCCCTTTGTAAAATCATATTTTCATTCATCTCCATCTTAATATTACCTCATCACCGACTAGTCCCGTGCCGCATGCTACATCGAGCATCTTTGCATCCGTTTTAGATTCTATCCTAGAGACTGTCCTCGATGTAAAGAATGGCCCACAGTATTCTAAAGATGTTACTAACTACAATGAGAGATAGGGATAAGAGGAAAAATTATGAAACATGTATGTACGTCTTTTAGTGTAGTGGTGTATTAGTGCAGTGGCGTAATTGGAGTTAATTGGTTCAGAGACGTTACATGTATAACGTCTGAGAAAGGAATCAATGCACGTGAAGATTCATTTTTGTAATTTTCAGTCACCTCACAATAGACGCAGTTACGGGCATCTAGCTGGACGGGCGTAGCAATGGTGTGAATTCCATAGATTATCGATTACATACCCATGGTCGATGGGCGTGTACACTGGTACTGTAAAGTTCATTGATCTCTTGGTCTTGCTAAAAATAAAAATAACAACAACAGCAAAAACAACAAACAAACAAACAACCACCCAACAGCTTTTGTTTCCTACCTATATAATAAATACATTTTTTTACATGGAGATATCTTTTTTTATTTTATTTGATTTATTTATTTTTCTTCATAGTCTTTTTCCAAAGTTACACAAATGATTACAACAGAGATCATGATAATATAAACATTATTTGATTAATACATATTCACTATTGAATACTCACACTTTATACTACCATAAAATAATCATGAAGAAGGATTCCTTCATAACCTACGCTAGATGGCGTAATAATATACGCCTTTTTAGTATTTTGTTTCCAATTATTCTTTTGACTCGGGCAGTTCTAAATTTATCACGTCAAACATGAACAAAATCGAGAAAACAGTCAATAAATATTAATTCTGATTTACAAAAGATTCAATGCCATATACAATATACATGTACATGTATTGATATACATTTCGAATCGTTTTTTTGTATAGCTTTTAGTTACATTCATTTATATTTTTGTCTGTGGGCATTATACTGGTAAGATGAAGATCCCAATAAACCCCTTTTATTCAGGACCTTGTAAGACACGCAAGGTTAAAGGGGCTGTATTTCAAGATTTGTTCCTAGTTATCGCACTCAGGTATATGATATTGACAAACCGTTTTTTGTATGTCAATTGAAACGGGTGAACATTACATGGTATCAAAACCTTTGATAAAATACAATTTTGCCCAGTATGAACTTTCAAGTCAATATTAAACATAGTGAGCGAGCGAGGCGACTGAGCAAAGTAGAGACTTTTCCGCTTGTGAATTATAATACTGTACATAGACATTTCGCCTTGTCATGTACTCATGTTATATGTAGACCGACACCTTGAAGCTCATACCTATACCACTGTCACACCACCAAGACCAACACCAGACTGACACTATGTAGACCGACACCTTGAAGCTCATACCCCTGTCACACCACCAAGACCAACACCAGACTGACACCATGTAGACCGACACCTTGAAGCTCATACCACTGTCACACCACCAAGACCAACACCAGACTGACACTATTTAGACCGACACCTTGAAGCTCAACAAACACACCAGGGGCGGATTTTTTTTTTTTTTTTTTTTTTTGGGGGGGGGGGGGGGTCGGCGGTTTACCCCCCCCCCCTTGGGCGGCCAAGTGAGAAAAAAAAGCTAAACATTAAAAAAAAAAAAGTAATATCTTGGGCAAAATGATTTTTTAAAGCTCACTACACCCCCCCGTCCACCCCCCCCCCCCTTGGCAAAAAGCTAGACAGACACACCAGACAGACACCATGCAGACCACCACCTTTAATTGCAGACCGACACATTACAAACGACCGACACGAGAATTTCCCTAAGGACAAAGAGTCGAGCGGTTTGGGGTCGATTTGGTTTCAACAAGTACGGCCGTTCTAGCCAGCTGAGCTAAAGCGAGTTACGTAACATGTTTTAATACATACAATAAATGTACATACTTCACTTTAATTATAGTCACAAGCATGTACATTCGATGAGTGGTTACAAAAACAGACCGACACCAGACCAATGACAGACAGAACAAAACAAAAATGCACCCCCCCCCTTCGGTCGGTCCGATTATACTGACTTCATTCACTCATAAAACTACTAATATTATAGCGCACTCGATACCAACGGTGCACATACTTTGAACCTACCTCATCGTAATTTCCAGCAAGTTCATCATACACCTCTTCGACTTCACGATGGTCTTTTAACCCGTGTAAGGCGCGAACTTTGTCTACCTTCTGTTGCACGCTTTCATCGCTGCTGTACTTTGATATAACGTTTTCAGCTATGGTAGCCATCTTTAGCTTCAGCGTTTTCTTCCGAAGCAGACTATAATCCGTCTTCTTACACCTGTGTGTGTAGCCGTACACATATCATGTACTATGCTAGCATATATCGCTTGTACATGTACATGTAAAGCCACGACAGGTAGAATATAACACAAAACTACGTGCATGGTACACGGGTCACTTGTACATTGCGAATACAATAGGATTTACTGAACACATCGACACTGCACATACATGTACGCTAATTGATTGACCCGGGAGATTCCCTATTATTTCGTCCGACCATAGTCTATGGTCAGACCGTTAGTAGGTCCATGGTCGGAACTAGTCTGCAAGCACAGACCCTAATTTGACACTTTATCAAAAATTCATTTTGCCTTGAGAGAAGCCTAGCCCAGCTACCTACTGGTTGTGTCAATGTAAGAGCAGCTATAGTACATGGCCTATGGTAGTCTTATAGTGCAGACTCACTTTTACGACTGACCAGGGTTTGTGCCTGCAAACTAGGTCGGACCACGGACCCTACATGGTCAGACCAGGGAGGTGATAGCGAAGGAGTGGAAACTCTTGTAATTCAATTCACCCAAATAAAATTTGTTTCTAATTCGATACTGGTGATTTACAAAAGTAACGTTGCTGAAATGACATAATTTTCCGAGATTTTTTGTTTTTGCTCATTGACGCCACTGCTGGTCACCATTACATGTACGTACCAATATTTGGCTCGCATAATTTCAAATTTTATATCTTAATTAATATCTTGACCTTGAGAGGGAGATATACATATAAAAGAGTGTATTATTTACAATTTCATAACTTTTGACTCGATTTCAACCGCGACAACGATCACTGAACGTTGTAATCGCATATGCTTCCAATATGTTCATTGAACCAAATTCATGACCCCATACCAAAACTTTGTATTACCTTTAACTACCTGTTATGTTTTTGTTACTGTCCAGTTTGTATAAATCTATTTTTGTTTAAATAATTGTGAACAAATAAACTTGAACCTCAACTTCAATATCTTACCTCATCAAAGTACTCAGCAAACTCATCATACACGCGCTCAACTTCTCGATGGTCCCTCATTGTATGCAATGCTCTAACTTTGTTCACTTTCCACTGGCTATCACATTTATTGGAAGCAAACCCGTCATAGTTTCGATTAATGTCAGCCATGATTCCGCCTTCTTCATCAGCTGAGACAGATTATGTTACAGTCACGTCGGTGGATAAATCGACTCAAGTTTAAATTGTTTGTTCACAGCTAAATAAACACTTACGTAATATATATTACATCACCGACATCATGCACTTATAGGTGGAAATACAGTGCTCTTCCCACCCTCCAATAATGATTGTCATGGCTGTTAGTTTTAGAAGCGATGTTGCACCTTACTTTTATACCCACCTCTTATTTATTCTCTCTTAGTCCCCCTCCCTTGTTTTTGCTCTCTCTTGACCAATTGATTCATGATATTGCATTTTCGATATTTATATCGATCATTTTATGGATAGTGTTATTTTCTTTAAGTTTTAGACTGATTGAACACTTAATTAAACCACATTTAGGGTTAACTCTGAATAAAGGACAAGCACAACCGGATATTATCTTGGTTTTGATAAAAGCAGACAAAAGGGAGAAACAAACAAGTGAAAGTTTGAGCAATATCCGATTCAATAGGAAGGTTTTATACAGTTTTGTACAAGTTTTCATCAGTAAAACACTACAGCGTATCATGCGAGCTACTCTCTAATTTGCCTTGTACAGTAAATATTATTAACACTAAGTTTCTTCCATATTGATGACGTAATAGACTTGCTCCAAACAGGGGGTGTATAACATATTTTGAATAGAGGACAAATGGGAGCTAGAAGACCTAGCTCGCAAGATAAGACACAGAGTTACACATTTGTATTTGATTGATGGCATCTTCAAAGATTTATAACTTTTTTAAATCGATTTCTGAACTTCTACCGATGTGTTTCTCTCATTTTCAGCTTTTATTAAAACCAACTTAATACTAAGATGGACTCCCCCTTTAACCCTATGTATAGACGTCCCTTACATAATAAGCTAGGTTATATTGACCCTATTATATTGTCCTTTTCCAGTCGGTAAATATTTAAGTCGACCTTCGATAATGATGTTTCATTCGGACACCAGAATGAGGTGTACATGTGCATGATGTATATCAAGCAAACATGTTAAATGATAGGCTTCAAACCTAACTGAGCACTCTTATACTTTGTGAATTATGTTGAAGTATCATTCACTGCTGATTCCCAACGCTCAAGCAAGAACAGGGAAAACTGTCCCTTGCTCAAGTTACACAATACATTTTCAAAAGCGTTACTATCACCAGGAAATTTTAATACGGCAGTTAGAATACTAACTCCATTCATATTGAAAAGAACATAGTTGAAAATAGTTCCTATGAAGGCCTACTGCTCATTACTATAAACTTCTCTCTTTATATTCCAGGATAGTAGACCAGCATAGACGTGTTTTTTTGGACGGCAGGGTGAAGTAGGGGAAGGAGAAGAGTCATTTCAGCGATTTTCTCTGTGATCGAGGTATACACGTGCACAGGCGCGTACGCAGGGTGTGTGTGTGTGTGTGTGTGTGTGGGGGGGGGGGTCGAACCCCCTTATTTTTTTGTATGTGTGTGTTTTTGAGGAACCCCCCCTCAAATTAAAAATTAACAAAGCAAACTGAACGAAATATCGGTCGAATTTCCGGGACAAAAAAAGTGCTCTTATCCCCCCCCCCCCCCCAAAAAAAAAAAAAAAAAAAATTGTATCATCACGTAATAGTCAAAACATATTACAGTTGAATCAACCTACGGGAAGCATCAGAAAAAAACGAATTAAAGAAATAAAGAGGGAGAGCAGCAATGGCGAACAATTGTAGCTGAAATACAGCAACAACCTTTGCTTGCTGAAAAAAAAATTCCTCTAGAATTTTCAATGAGACATAAAGCTAGATGAATCTATGCCCGACAACAATGGCAGTGTTTTAAACAAATTAAGAAAACATAATAAATAGAAAGAGTAAGTTACAAAGGTAATTATGTAAACAAAAACAAACAATCATGATACTCATTCAGTACCAAATAACCATGCAACACTCGGGACAGTTTCAAATAAGAGTGAACTTGAAAACCATGATATTGTCTATTGTCAAGACATTTAATATAATATAAAAACGCTAAATCCTGTAATAAAATGATCGCATTGCTCTCAAGAAGGGCTTCCACTGTCGAGGCTACCGTGTGTAAACAAAATATTATTTCATTCTCAGTATGTACATAAATGATACAAATATACATTATCATTGTGAACATCAAGAGATCAGGCAAATGCAAAACTGGTAAACAGTGCTATAAGGCCAAATAAAAAAAAACATGTTTAGCGTCCTGCTTTTTTAAAAAATAGGAAGGGGGAGGCCCTTTTTTTTTTCTTTTTTTCTTCTTCAAAATGGCCGCTCGGTACATTTTCCCTGACAGTCGGGCTATTTTTTAAGATGCCCGCCGACTTTTTAAAAATATTTTTAGAAAATCAGAAATAGATCCATTTTTAGCAGTGGTTTTCATGTTTTTTTTTCTTTAAAAAATCAACAAAAATAAAAAACAAAACAAATAGGAGACGGCCCCCCAAAAGGAAGCGGGCGGGGAAACTAAACATGTATATTTTTTAAAATGGCCTAACAAGTATTTATTTCATCATCCTTGTTTCCTTTTTTCCTTGTAAGACTTACTGTCTGAATAAAATTACAGATAACGTCAGAGGCGTAGCTCGGGGAGGCGTAGCTCGGGGTGGGGCGGGGGTGAAGAGGGGGCAAAAGGGCACATGCATTTCCTTAATCGTATTGAGAGAGAGAGAGAGAGAGAGAGAGAGAGAGAGAGAGAGAGAGAGGAGAGAGAGAGAGAGAGAGAGGGGGGGGGCACGGCCCCGGGTTCAAATTCAGTTTCATTTAAAACTATTATTACCTGGTACTTGTCTTGAAAAATTACTTAGAACATATTGGAAAATAGAATGTTGTGGTCATAGCTACCGAGGTTGACGAACTTGATTTGACTTTGACGAAATTGGATGGAAAATGGTAACAATAATTGGACAAAATTAAACAAAAAAATTAAAACCTAAATAGATTATGAGATGCGCAAGATAAGCAAGTTTCGGTACGAAGTATGAAAAAAGTGTTAAAAATGGACGGGAAAACCTGAATATGCATGGTCGTTAAATCGTGAACATATTCACTTCTCTCTCCCTCTCTGTTGAATCCTCCGAATACATGTTGGGAACATAATTTTTTTCAATTTCCCTTCACTATTTTTTAAAAATTGGTTTCGGTTTTTTTTTTGTTGCTTTTTTGTTGTCTTTATCATTTTTTTTTTTACACATTTACACAATGTGTTTTAACTTAACGTAGCAAATATATTACATTTTCTAAAATAATAATGTTCTTCGTATGCTACCAAGGTAATGACCCTTGTGGTCGCATCCACCACAAACTTTAGGACCAACAAGCACATAGGGAAGAGTTCTAACTGTAATCAAACCTGTCTACAGCGACCGCCCAACTAGGGCAACACAAAGAGTAGTCTTGTAGACAGGTAGTCTTTGTAGACAGGTTCCATTAGTGCATGTTTCATTGAGAAACCATTTCAAAGGGAGACAAAAAAGGTGGTCCTTGTAGACAGGTGGTCAGTAAAGCAGGTTTGACTGTATAATCTTCTTTTTATATTGTGTCCCAGGGGCTGTGTGCCTTTTTAGTTTTTGGCCAATTGACTAGCTGATACTGCTAATATGTCGGAATTGTATCTGTAAAAGACATCAATTTATTTGGGAAAACAAAATGACTTATCCATCACATTATTTGATCATTCCTTTTCTGTGTATGGCATAACAACATATTCGATATGTTTGATCAAGAAAAAGAATTTAAGTATACGGATTTATGAAATGGAAAAACACTTTGAAATAAGATTAACTTGTATAACCCCATATTCTGAGTGAATCACACTTTTATGTTTCATTGCGCCTTACATAATATATGAAATATCCAACATTCAAAATGTATTAAACAGGTATATTACTTCACGCTTATATTGAAAACTATATTGATTGAAAGGTCTTTCTCAGATTATGCATATTCGGGCTATTAAATAAAATTCATGATTTTATTATACTCTTTCAAAATTTGAGCCAATAAATTACATTTTTAGTAAAAATTTAGAAGGCGCGTGGCATCCACCCGCATCTTCTTACTTTTATTCGGAGTTTGGTCAACCTTTCACTGACCTGTTCCTCTCATTTCTTGCTGCTATTAAAACCAACTTAAGATCAGGGTGGACTTTCCTTTGACTGTATGCTAAAAAAATAAAATAATGTAAGCTAAACAAAATGTGTCATTTGTATATAAAAATATCATAAACAGTAGAAAATTCTGCCTAATATTTTTGTGTTTTATTAATATCTTTTTATGATTATATCTCTTATCGTTATTTTGTCAGCAATAAAATGTGCGCTTCCAGTGATAATCAGGTTTATCTGCGTGGGGGTAATCAAGGAATGTTGTTATACTACTACATTGTGGATACTATACTACACCATCTCCGGGTCACTTGTGACAAATTAACATAACTCTGATAGGCTTCATTGCATCATTGTCTGATTCTACATGACAATAGGAACATATCTATCTTCTTGGTCAGTTTTAGATGACCTGTAGTCGTCAAGGTCGTACGACTCGCCGTTGTCGTACGTTTCGCTTCCTCGGACACTACGAGCCGTGTTCAGACGTCGAGCTTCCTGACCATCCACGTGATGCGCATAGAAGATCTGCTCGTCTTTCTCACGGTGATGCCAAGGTATGATGTCCTATAGTTTAGAGATGAATAAGAGAGGGGTTAGAAGGACAGAGGGAGTGGGTAGAGGAGAGGGATAGAGCATAGGTCCATTGGTAGAGAAAGAGAAAGTGGGGAAAAGTAAAATACAAAGGGAAAGAGAGAGAAAGGGAGGAAGGGATAGAGAGAGAGAGAGAGAGAGAGAGAGAGAGAGGGGGGGGGGGGGGGGGGGGAGAGAGAGAGAGAGAGAGAGAGAGAGAGAGGGAGAGCGATAGGACGAACGTTTTATTGGTTTACTATTGAAAAAATTACAATCAATATGGTAACATGAATATAGTGTTATGTAAAATGTTCTAGCAACGAAGACTGATAACAAACAAAAAATGATAAACAAAAATCATTTAACAAAATATTACATACTCTGATGCATGACAGATCCTGTTAAATCGGAAAGTTTGTTTAAGCACTGGAACTAAACTAATATCGTATATAAGTAATCAAACTTAGTATTTATAATTTAGCGTATTGATCGCCGAATAACGAGATGAATTTCGAATTTTAACTATCTTATGCCATGTGTATTGTTATGCATATTCACCTGTGTGTCATCGGTTGTGACACCTACGTCGTGCTTCGGGGCTGGTTTTGTTCCACTGGTAATGACCTTTGGCCTTTCAGTACATCTCTTGATGATGTTGCCTCCACAAACTATCATCACACAGGACGCCAGGAGTAAGGCGCCCGCGCACGATCCAACAACGATGGCTATTAACTTCCAGTTATCTGCAGTAGATTGGAGAGTGAGAGACGCAAGAAGGTTAACAATGTGAAGAGGTTGATAGAACAAGAGAACAAAGAGGAGATACAAATATGAATATGATACGAACATAATATGAGAGAGAGAGAGAGAGAGAAAGAGAGAGAGAGAAAGAGGGAGAGAGAGAGAGAGAGAGAGAGAGAGAGAGAGAGAGAGAGAGAGAGAGAGAGAGAGAGAGAGAGAGAGAGAGAGAGAGAGAGAGAGAGAGAGAGAGAGAGAGAGAGAGAGAGAGAGAGAGAGAGAGAGAGAGAGAGAGAGAGAGAGAGAGAGAGAGAGAGAGAGAGAGAGAGAGAGAGAGAGAGAGAGAGAGAGAGAGAGAGAGAGAGAGAGAGAGAGAGAGAGAGAGAGAGAGAGAGAGAGAGAGAGAGAGACAGGAACAGACAGAGAAAAAGAAAGAAAGGGGGTGAGGGGGGGGGGGGTGACATTATTAAGAAAATGAGGGTTTCAGTGATGAAAGCTTTATAATATGTTATGATTTTCACAAACTAAGGCCAAATTAAAAACAAAAATACATGTTTAGCTTCCTGCTTTTTTTGAAAAATAGGAAGGAGGAGGCCCTTTTTTTTCTTTTTTTCCTATCAAAATGGCCGCTCAAAATGGTCGCTCGGTACATTTTCCCTGACAGTCGGACTATTTTTCAAGATGGCTGCCGGAATTTTTTTAATTTTTGTTAAAACATCAGAAATAGATCCATTTTAGCAGTGTTTTTCATGTTTGTTTTCTTTTATTTTTTTTAATCATTAAAAAAAATTAAATTAAAAAAAAGGAACAAAAAGGAGGCGGCCCCCAAAAAGGAAGCAGGCGGGGACGCTAAATTACATGTATATTTTTTTTAATGGCCTAAACTCATAGCAATGATGCTTTTTTTATTCAGAAAAAACATAAGATGCACTTATTTAAACCTATACGCTCTTATTATGATCCTTCAAGAAAGAAAAACAACAGAAGACAAACGAAAGGCCGTCCACATAGTCTCTAAACATAATGTTCGAAACAGAATATATTAAGATAAACTTAATTATTATGCAAACAAATTGAAAGGAAAGTTTTGCTCACATGCTGCACAGTTTCTTCCATCATAACCGTCAGGCGAATAGTCCGCATAACCGTCCCAGCATTTACATGTGAAAGAGTTCTCAGCGAGGTCTTTACAATCAGCACGAGAGGAACAATCATCAAGACCTAATTCACATTCATCAGTAGCTGCACATCATCATGACGGGAAAAGGAAAGAAAACATGCTTTAATTAGTTCAGTGATATCATGCATTGTACATTCATACCAGAAGCATATATAGCAGGTCACAGAGATGGAAGGGGATAAATAATAATAATAAAAACGGTGCTTATAAAGCGCTTACCACCGAAGCCTCTATTCAAAGCGCTATAACAAACAAAATACAATGATAAACAATTACATATTAAACTAAACAAAAAGAAAAGACAAATAAACCTACAATTTACAATAAATATGAAATATACATCGATGTGAACAGAGTATTAAGTTAATCATCAAAAGCAATTTTGAATAAATGTGTCTGAAGACAAGTTTCGAATCGGTTAACAGTCTGACAGTTTTTGACAAAGGTAGTTTGTTCCAAAGTTCAGCCGAAGCTATCTAAAATAAAAGTTATAAAAAGGAAGAGATGAGGGGGTGAGAAAAGGAGACAGAGAAGGGAGAAGAGAGAAAGAGAAAGAGAAAGAGAGAAGGAACGGATATATATTAAAAGGAAGGTGATTTAAGAGGGGCAGGCAATGTAATAGGGTAAATATTTTCCTTAAATTCCCCAGGCTGTTTATTATTATCCTCATTATAAAACGGCCACCTCCAATCCGCATTGCGTATCCTACAAGTGAGCTCATATGGAATATATGGAATATCATTCATTAATTGTCACATTTTCCATGCATACTACGGCTAATAATGTGGGTAATTTGTTTACAGAAGATAGGCGTAGCAAGGAATATATATTTCAGGATGGCCTTCGTGAAAATAGGCATACACTTACGGGTAACAGAAGTTTCGCTTGGATTGATAGTGAAATTTGAGTTAGTTGTTTGATAGAGTTCGCTCGTCATTACAGCGTCGAGTATAGCTGCCACGTCAACTCCTGTTGTATTTGTAAAGCCCAATTTGATATCAGCGATGATACTTCCTGCAGTAAACCCAGTGATGGAGCATGTCTTAAAACCATTAAAGACACCGTCCAGCAGCGTAGTTACCTGGAATGTAAAAACAGTAGTGATCATATTTTGTTTTATTTATTAAAATATATTTAATCAGGATAACAAGAATCAGATAAAAACATTGGAGATACAAATTCTGTTTTACATCATGGTCCTGAACAGAATAAAAATGTAATACACGGAAATAAAAATAATGAAAATCACCGAAGCTCACAACCAAAGGTAAAAACAATATGAAACTAACATAATTCGCATTAGAAGTAGTAAAAAGTAAGAAAATATAAAATTCAATGGAGCAGAGATTAATTTAATAGGAAATTGTGAAAGAAGAGGAACTATAATAAAATGGACATCTTGGGTAAGGAAATGAAGAATGAAAAAATGATAAAGTGAGGAGAGATATGAGGAGGAGGGGAAGATGATTGGAAGGAGGGGGAAGAAGGTGAAGAATAATAAGAAGGTGAAAGATAAATACGGAAGTGAACGAATGAGAAGAAAATTAGGAAGGAAGAATACACCCGAACAAGACTCAAGAAACACTGCTCAAAGTCTGTAGAATACTCCTAAGAAGTAGTTCATTAAGGTATTTCTCTAAAGGATTAGTTGGCGGTGCATGGGAGTGAGCAATTAATTGTTCATAGGAGAAGAGGTAGAATAACGAGGGAGGGGGGCGGGCATGGTAAAACGGGTTCCACCCCAGCGGGAAATCCTACCACTGGTAGTCCTGGCACGCCATTAAACGACAAGCTGGAGTTCTGATAATGATAGAAAGAAATTCTCACATAATTCAACAAAACTGACAGTGATACGTGCCAAACGATTTTGGTAGAAAATGTATAGGACTGAGTAATGAGCATAGAAAGATAAGGAAATCAAGGTTAGTAGGCCCGACACCATGTATGTTGGTGTGATTTGCAATCAATAAATTATTTTTATTTCTGTATTTTTATGCCATTTAAACATTATTATCAATTTTGACTTCATGGATGTTGCTAAATACTATGTGTACTCAGAGAGAGAGAGAGAGAGAGAGATAGAGAGAGTGAGTGTGTGTGAGAGAGAGGGAGAGAGAGAGGGGGGGGGGGATGTAGCCATACAGGCACAGGGAGTGTCAGATCACACGTAAGCTGGGGGAATTCTAATTCTTATATTCTATATTTGTACTTCATATTTAACGAACTACTTGAGAATTGAAGTAATAACCTTTGTATGCTTACCGATGTGCAAATAGTTAACTGTAAGGCATTAAAAGCGTTACTTCCAGTCGTGCGAAGATCGCTTGTTAAAATAGCGGTAACACCATCAATCTCCAGTATCGTCATGCTTATGCTATAGAATGTTGTCGCTGAAATATAAAACAAAATGAAAAAGATGAAATAAAGAAGGAAAACATTTGCCCTTTCAAACCCTTACGTTTATGTTGGCTGTAACATTAATTTGATGTTGTTTGCGAATTATTTTGTTCTCTCTTTAAATTGCATACCCCCTATATTCCTAGACATGATTTCTATTTTAAGATGGAAATGTGTCGTTTTTCTCTCTATTTTGGGAAATTTATGACACCAACTATTCCAACAGAAGTTAACCAATAATTTTGTTCTTTACAGATTTTTCTTCCTTTTCAAGTATTTCCTTTGTTACTTTAGAAAGAAAACAAAACGTTCATAATTTTATTTAGACTGGAGGACAGCGCTAAAACTAAAGCAACAAAAAAACAAACAAACAAATTTAAAATGCCGTTCCAAATTCGATACTTACGTTCACATGTTGATTCTTCGTAAGGTCTCTGAAAGCCCTCCCGACATTCACAGCTTGTTTCTACGCAGATCTCTCTGGTCTCATCACACTGACCATTGCATAGGTCCTCGACAGCTAATGAAATGAATAAATCATGCCAACAATGATAAGGATGATATTACGAAATATTTTCAAAGCTCTCAAATCCACCACGAGAGTTAATAAATGCGCTCGAATAACAATTCCGCCGTTTTCGTATTAGGCTACCGATTTCATTGCTCACAACATCCATTCGTACCAGTACAACTGGGTGGAGAGTGGCAAATGTAGATTAATGTTTTACCAGAGGACACTGGCGCTTGTCAAAGAAGTATATACATTGAGACTCAATAGTTATTTCCAAGATATCAACATTTGATTCCCTTATGTCTGTCATACTTCAGGATTCCAACCAGGTATTTCGATGTATGAGGAATGTGGCTACTAATTTGAAACCAGGACCATGATGTTTTCCATTGAAGTGTTTATACAAAATCTAACAATAGGACCATGCAATGTTTTATATGATATATTGGGTAATTATTTGTGATAACTTCAACCATCCCGAAATGGGTATATTCTTTAAAACAAAGAGACACACAGGAGGCATCAGGGTGCTACATCTTGCATGCGATGACTCCTTTTATGGATCTCCGACCCTGGTCTGACACTCTAGCTGCTAAACATAATACGTAAGAAGAAGACACACTGTCCTAGTAACAATTAATCCATGGTCTATAACCTATAGTATTCCAAACCTAAACCATAAATCCTACCTAAAACCAAATAGCAACTCTTACTCTCAGCCTGTGACTTGGTGGCGACATAGAGTATTGTTGTGCTCTTAAGTGTTGCCGGAGCAACAGTCTGATCATCAGAAATTAATTTCTAACTTACGTGGAGTTGTCTGAATGGTGGTCATTTCTTCCTTTGCAGTTGTCTTTGGCCTACTGGTTGTTCTTGGATTGGTCGAAGCATCGGTTGAGATGGTTGTGAGATCTTCCGCAGTAGTACCGTCCACCATGTCCGTTAAAGAAGTCACACCTTCAGTTGGCTCATGAGTTGTTTCATCAGACGTTCCTGCCGGAACGGTTTCCATCTCGTCTGTGCTCATGTTGGATATTGCTTGTGTGGTCATAGAGGGCGCTTCAGTCTGACGGCTGGTAATGGCATCATCTGTATGTTGTGATGAGAACCTTTCTGTAGATATCATTGTTGGGTCAGACTCTAGAGGGCCGGTGCCTAATGCAGAAGAAGTCATACCCTGAGACCCTGATGGCAGTGTCGTCATGGTAGCGTGGGAACTCGCGGTTGTTTCTGCTGATGCATCGTCTGTTGATAAAGCGGTCATGTCTGTTTGGTCTTGAGTTGTTGTTTGAATATCATTCGTAGCCTGAGAATTCAAGTCTGTAATTGGCCTCAATGTGCTACTTGTGTCAGAAGAATCAGTTGTCACATCGCTTAATTGTTCAGGTGTTGTGTGCTCAGACTCCAATGTAGCTGTTACTGTGGTAGGATTCTGGGTTTCCTCTGTATGTGTTGCTGTGGATATTCTTGGAAATTCTGTCTCTAAGCTGCCTGTGACGGACTCAGATGGGGATGGTTCATTTGTGGGTTGATCTGTTCCTTGGGTGTTTGTATTCCCTGTTTGCATTCTGGAAGTAGCTCCTGTTGTCTGAGAGTCCTCATTTGGCTCCGTAGCACCAGTCACGGTGCTGACATGAGTTGCCTCCGTACCATCAGTAAGAGTGCTACTTTCAGTTTGTTCAGTAGCCTTAGAAACAGTCCTACCTTCGGTTGTATCTGTAATCTCAGAGACGGTATTACCGTCCGTATTATCGGCAACGGTACTACTATCGGTTTGATCCTGGGAATCAGTAACAGTGCTAAGTTCAGTTTGATCCGTAGCCTCAGAGACAGTACTTACTTCCGTTAGATCTGTAGCTTCAGAGGTGGTAATGCTTTTAGTTTGATCTGTAAAGTCATCAGATACAGTACTCCTGTCAGGTAGCTCAGTGGAATCAGAAACAGTTCTATCATCATCTGTTTGTCCAGACATTGTAGTAATTTCTCCAGAGACCGTTATACGATCACTCACAGAAGTTGGTGAGAAAGAGGCTGAAACTTCTGTAGTGAGGGGTGTATATGTTTGAGTTAGAGATTCACCCGTGGTAGGACTTTCCGGTGAGATGGAACCAGTTGGAACTCCTTCTGTTTTTTCAAGAGGTGTGACGGTGGTCATCTTAGTATCTGTTGTGCCTTCTGATTGAGTTGTTGCGTCAGTTGGCAGTTGGTTGCTTGTGGTGAATCCTGATGTTGTAGCTGACGTCTGTGGCCGAGTCGTTGGTGGAACTGTCCGGATTCCTGCAGGAATTCAAGAAGCAGAGAGAGAGAGAGAGAGGGAGAGGGGGGGGGGGGGGTGTTTAGCCATGAATGTCTCTACTATGGTCGAGTTCATAATCATAATTTCGTTGGGAATTTCAGTGTTGATGAATTCCCCAACTTGTTAAATTACAGGACCAGGGTAAAAGGTGTTTTCATTGAGAATTAACAATCAATAAGATAGCATTGTTTTTTTTAAATTTCACATTCAGTTAAGAATTGCCCCAGATTGCTGTCGTAACCCCCCCCCCCCCCTACCCCCACTCGGAGGGACCACATTCATGTTCCCAATATCTCCGGTAAAGGGGTACTTTTTACGCAACAAAGTCCGGCCCGTAATACACAAAAATCAGGCCCGTATTGACTTTGCACATCGGAGTGCTTTCAAAGGGAGGGAACATGCAAGCGCGTACCCTAAATAACACTGAGTAAGGGGGTGGGGCTCGTTGGTTGCGGTAAGCTTTAGTTTGGGCTGATGGAAGCATTGTCAGGCTTTCGTCTTATATGGCGCTGTGGAGGATGCAGTAACAGAGTAGTGTAGTCGACTCGATCGTAACGTGATTGATGAATAGAATAGTATTACCTCGAAGCACTTATAAGTGTTTAAAATGAATGAGATACAGGGAATGCAGATCTCTATCGAAGACTAATTTTTTCCGTTTTTATTTTATTATACTAGACTGCGCTGGTGAAAGTGAATAAATATCTAAACATCAAAACTATTCACTTATATTTAAATGTATTATTTCTTACCAGAGCAGGATGGATTAGCTACGGTTGGTGTTGGATTCCAGACTCCATTCTCACAAACCGATTGACCATCACCTAATAGATCACTCATTGCATCCACACATTCATACGTCACAAGAGAGCCGTGTGTGTAACTATCTTCATTCGGGCTGTATGTGACGTCATCATAAACCCCCGGTCGCTCACAGTCACCTTTGGAAAACGACACAATTATCATCAGGATTATGTTATTGAGCTCGCAATGTTGATCAGAGTTTACAAAGTGATGAGCAAGACATAAGATGACAGAATTTGTGTCATGAACAATATAAAGTAATATGTATAAGGAAACACGGTTGCATGTACAAAACCAAACATTCGAGACATAACAACAATATCCGGCTTCCAGAGATACGCAACTATCACACACAAAACAAGATTACAAAAGAGGAATCAAAAACACAAACAGATGGTAGGGTGAGGGAGAGACAGAGAGGGAGAGAGAAATAGAGAGAGAGAGAGAGAGAGAAGAAAAAAAAAGAGAGAGAAAGAAGGACTAATATGAGTAGAAAAAGTTGGAGGAGGGAATGCATATACACTCTAAAAAAAAGATACCCAATATTGGGTAAAATTTTACACTTTACGAGAGTAAAAAGGGAACATGCATGTTTGTTGGGTAAAATTTGACACAGGGGTGTTTGGGTAAATATTTACCCAGCAAATGTTTCATATTTTACCCAACTGATGTGCAATATATTTGACCCAATGTAAAAGGTAAAATTTTACCCAACGACAACCATGTTCCCTTTTTGACACAGCGTTGGGTAATTCTTACCCAACTCATCCTGGGTACTCGTTTACTTTGTTGTTGTGTAATTTTTTATCCAAAAGTTGGGTAAAATTTTAACCCAACCTTTTTAAATTTACACAGATTTTGGTGAAATAGAAAATTTGTCCGAGGAGTTGGCTGGAAAGGTGCATGTTATATGTGTTACACAATTTGTTGTCCAGAATTATGTGGAATTTCATGTTCATGTTGAGAAGATTTACATGCATTCATGCAAATAAATGCTGCGGAAAGAAACAAGTGCATGGTCGTAGTCTATTTCGAACAAAGTCGTCCATCTTCTGTTGATCTTGAACACGATTACGTAGTCGATGAACATGCAGCTGATTCGGAACGACCGACCACGCTAGCGCTTAAATCATAGTTTGTAACATCAGTTGTGTCATAACGTTTAGGTGTCAAAACTTGTGTTTACCCAACGCGTGGTTAAAATACTAATCTGCATCGTTACTTTCTTACCCAGGAAATGCGCTAGGTCGAATTTTGATATGGCAAGTGTAATTAAATTTCAGAGGGACTTCGTGTTTAGCACAAGGTTGGGTAATACTTTACCCAACTTTTTTAAACAGCGATTTTGCACAGCAAAATTTTGCACTCTATTTTTAGAGTGTGCAAACGAAAAGCAATAATACGGAGCATATAGGAAATGTTAAAAACACTTACTATAGCATATTGAAGGCGGTGGTAACCAGTCCCCGTTACTACAATAGCTTGAGGGTGATCCCTCTCCTGTGTATCCCGGTTGACATGTCACCTCGACAAAAGAGGACTCTTCATATACATCCATAGAAGGTATAAAAATAGTATTTGCATATTCGTCTCCAGTTGGTCTCGGGCATACTGTGTTGGGAAAAAGGGGTTATTGTGATGATTGATATCAATAACAATTCTATTATTACGTAATCATATTGCTAATTCTATTTAAGAACAAAATACTCTATATTATTTTTACTACTAGACGACGGCTGTTGTCCCTAGACTAAAATTACTACTTTTATTACCACTACGAATATCCATTATATATAAGGTTATTTTTTTCGTAAACACAATCACAATATTATTGTCCTTTCAAAACTTGTACTAATCTATTTTGTATTGTATTGATATTGATAAAGTAAACAACTCAGAGCCTAGATTAAACATACTGCGGGATTCTTTTTTTGGGGTAAAATAATAGTACATGTATATACTAAAACTAAAAGGCAACATTTGTGTGTGGATAAAAAAAAATGTTTCGTCATTCACTTTTACTTAATTTTAGGGTAATGCGAAGAAAGAAAAAATATGATGCTATGAATTAACTATGTGTGTAGCTTAATTACCCAATAATGTGCAATAAAATGAAATGCTTTCATCAGCAGAACCTACTCTGAATAGTTGAAATATACATGGGATAAACAACATAAAAGTGCGTAACTTTAAAAATGGCATACGTGCAATACTATGAAATTAAATATACTAATACAGATGATAATAATAATAATAATAATAATATTAATAACAATAGTAATACAAAAATAATAATACTGATAATAATAATAATAATGCTACTATTGTTTATAATAACAATGAAGAAGATGATAATAATACTAATAATGCTACTATTGTTTATAATAACAATGAAAAAGATGATAATAATAACATTAATGATATCAATAATAATATCAATATTGATAATGATGATAACATTCGGTACGAAACTCTGCTAGTACCGCGATACTTTTAGGACAAGTACTTGGGGCCTAAGGCTACGAGTTGCAGCTTGCCCTCAGTATAACTAATGAGATCAAGTCAGCATAGATCAAGCTGAGATATTGATGGAAGAATTATGATAATATTACTAATACTAATAATACTACTACTAATAAAACTACTACTACTACTTCTACTACACTACTACTACTACTACTACTACTACTACTACTACTACTACTACTACTACTACCACTACTACCAGTACTACTACTACTACTACTACTACTACTACTACTACTTTTACTACTACTACTACTACTACTACTAATAATAATAATAATAATAATAATAATAATGATGATGATTATAATAATATGTCTATATACATTGCGCAGCTATCAAATAAATATACTCTACTGCGTTACATACTACTTAGGAATATTACCCCCAAAGAATGGAAACAAAACTTAATATTACCTGTATAGACTGATGATGTCTGTTGTAAGATAATGATTCCAAAGATATAGATGATCTGCCAGAAGTTCGCCATATCGTTCTGAAGGCAAACCAATCAGCCAAGTAACGGTAATGATAGAAGAGGTTTGACCTTAATTGGTTTTGTACGATGAAAATAACTCTGTTCTTCTTACTCCTGAGGTGGAAAGGGGTATATGAAGACGAAAGTGGGTTGAGGGAAGAATGGGTAAAGATCGTACGGAGAGAAACATAGAAGGAGAGATGGAAGAAAAAAAATACAAACATTAAATAAAAAGGGGCAATAATCAAGGAAACAGCAAACAGTAGCATAGTGTCACGTTCATGTTTACCTTTAAGATCAAGTAGTTCATTTTTATTTTAAAGACAGTTTACAAAAGATTACTTAATTTGCGTGCTCTGTTTGAATGCTTCAAATCAAACATGAATGAAGAGATTAATCATTATATAGCGCGACTGGTGTTCTTAGTGTTTATAGGATTGAAGTATTTGGGCACCGTATAGCAACCGGAGACCACCCGTCTCTGACCAAAGATGCTACCCACACTAGGTGACAGAGCATTCATAACTGCTGCTCCCAAACTTTGGAATAACCTACCCTGTTTTCTTCACAACCAGCAATCTCTCAATACCTTTTAAACATATCTCAAAACTCACCTCTTCTGTTAACGACATAATTGTAAAGCGTATTTGAAAATATACATGGAAATTGCGCAGCATATTTAAATTATTATTGTTATTATTAATGTCAAATAACATAAAAATAATGTCAGATCTGAATGTTTTATTTACGGGGCTGATAAGTTGCAATACATTATCGAAATGGAAAGAAAGAAGAAACAAAAATCATCGTATAAATACACGGAGTAAAGAGATAAAAACCCAATCTACGTAAATGATCGTTCACTAGAGACATCCAAATGTCTTTAAAAACACAATAACTGCCGATCAAAACTCATAAAATCTTTTTCTCCATAAAACATGTCTTACCGTTTAAAATGTAGTTTAATAACTTAAGATAATAATCAATGAATACGATACAAAATATAAACAAATTCCTGCTAACTTGAGAACAAATGGATACTTACAGAGCAGGAAAATGAATATAAAATGAGATGGAGCGAGCTTTCGTTAATTACCAGCAATCACAGACGAAGTGGTAATATCTCCTCTCGGATGTGTCAATGAAGATACAACTATTCTCAAAAGTTCGTAATCTAAATTGTATTTTTCCTTCATATCCTGTAATGAGTTATGGTTTCACAGTGATGGAAATAGGCGAGCAAAGAGAAAAATGACGGATTACTCAGTGAAAGTCAATATTAGTTCAAGAAAGCAAACCGTTTGCGATGTCTCTCTATTGCCTCTCGGTGTGTATGTAGACCATCGACAGCGTTCAATCTCAAGTGTTTCCACCCATATCGCAAACATAGATTGTTTTATTAAGATGAAATAGTAGTTCTATTCAATAGTGGAACGATCAAAGAGTGTTTAATGGTCGGGGTAGGTATTCGGGTTGGGCGTAAGTGAATAAACCTCTTTAACAAATACACAAGGGAAATATTACAATACCGCCAAACTATATTATATTTATCAAAATATTTGGTTTTTATTAATACATGTGACATGAATGACCTCATTTTTGTCTGGGTCAAATGAAAATAATGTTTGTTTTATTTTAGTTTGCTTGTTTTGTTTGATTGAATTTTATTTCTACGTTCAACAACTTCAAACAAATTAATTTCAAATTACAGGAAAACATAAAATCACATTCTCAGACACTAACAATTCAAGCAAATACGCATATGAGAAATAAACATGTTACCATTAACATTATTTATGAACGCAGGAGAGCGCCTCCATGTAGACCTTGTCTGACTGGGGTTGAAGATTAAATGATGACTTTTACAACTTAGTTTTCTAGTTTAACAAAGTAGATGTTTAAAAAGAGAATTTTTGTAATTTGTTTTTAATCAATAAAGAGGGGCAGCTATTCCCTTTCCCCGGTTCCGCCTGTGCAATAATATTGTAGCATAACACACTACGTAGGCTAGGCATGTCCTGTAATGTGCTTGCATGATTTCGAGAATGCCAACATGATTAAAAATGTTTCAGGATTTTAATTGGAGTGATGGGTTTACGAAGCCATTGCTTAGTATGTTATCACATGATATCATAATGACCAATTAGGCAATGCAAGCTGTCAATCAGAATTACTCTATAATGAGGTTAATTATCATGGGCAACATTCTGACTATGTAACGTTTTAAAAGGGTTCATTTACAGTCCGTCCATGACTGTCTGAATTATAAGTACATTCATGTGAGTTATAGTTGATATGGTAGGACGGAAAACGAAGATCATAAGAAGAGAAGATATTATTCTGATGATTGGTAACATGATACCATGTAGAAATAACACACGTACTTAGGATTTCGGAATAATTAACATGGTCAACATTCTAATAATTCATAGCGTGCATTTCGACTCCTTTGATGACTGTTTTAATGTGAAGTAAGTCATAATGTTAAAGGGATGCACTCTTCTGCTCCGGGATCAAGGTGTTACTTCGTCTGGTATAAAGTTCACGATCATGGTAGGGGGCGCACCACGATTGCCAGGGGCACACATTCCATTGGTATGTGTATGGTGTCAGTGGAGGATAAAGCTCATCCGCGATTGATGGGCACATACAGAACATTAAAGACAATGAGCACAGGAGACTGTTTCTGCTGTTCTAAATTGTATTGATGTTTAAACTTATGTTTGACAAAATAAAATGTATAATTGTTTGGTACTTCAACATCGAGGAATAGCAATGGATGCAGACATAATAAAGCTTTTGGTCTTTAACTCGTCAAACTCATCAGAATAAATCACAAGAATGATAAAAAAACAACATATATCCGATCTTTAATTTCGGTTATTTGTTCATTCCTGCGATTTATCTCAAGTATTCAAGTATTCAATTTTATTTCACCTCTCTTTAAAAACACATCAAACGATATACAAACAAATCATTATAAATTAAAACAATATAAACATAAAAATTATATATATATATATATCTGATGAGTGCAAAACAAAAGAAGCTTTAAAATAAATTTGTAGAAAACATCTTTTTCTTATATAAATGTAATGCTTCCTGGGAGAAATGTTCAATAGTTTAAACATATTTGTAGCTTACACCATAGCCTGGTGGTAGAGTCGCTGCCCGGCAAGCAGGAGATGGCAGGTTCAAATCCTGCTGGTTCCAAGATTTTTTCTGACTTGTTTTTCAATTACAGATCGATCAATCGATCTTATTTACTGGGTGTAAGCCACAAATATGTTTAGACTATCTTTTTCTTATTAGTAAATCATTATTATTTATTAATTATGAAAAATATTTAGAAATATCAAACGATATATAAATTTTAAATATTTTTTGATAATTCCCAAACCTCACGAGGAAGAATCTTTCGTTCTTAAATATACGTTCTTGGTTTTATTTGCTTATAAATACTACACAGACGGAAACCATACACGCTGTGCCCGAAACCATGCCTGAGTTGATATTGACCTTTCGGTCGGATTATAACTCACATGTAGCTGACAACAGCACCGATTGCAGCTCATGTAAAAATAGATTATAAACACTTCGAAATAACAGATATAAAAGCAAACAAATTTAACTTGCAAAGTAAGAAACTAAAACAAACAAACTAGTATGTACATCGTAGGTAATACAAATTTACATCAATTATCCAAGTCTATAATATATGCATATCAATCGTATCGAAAATATTAATAACAAAGTATAAACAGTAAATAATCTGTAGCTCATAAAGTTGGAATGAGTTTTGTTCCTCGTTTCATGAAGTGATTATACGAAGATAATTAATTCTTGATAAATAGAGTTCATATCTTTTGAGATCTCTATGACTCTTTAGAATGAGAAGATGTGAACTTTATCTTTCAAGAACAAACTATCATATCACAATCACTTCATGAAAAGAGGTTAGAAACATAATTCCTACTTTCTCTCTCTCTCTCTCTCTCTCTCTCTCACTTTCCCTCTCCCTCTACCTCCTTCACCCTCTCTCCCTTATATCTCTCGACGAGCCTATATATATTATTCTAGACCTGAGATTACTTTAAAAAAAAATCTTTTTATATATATCTTTCTTTAAATACCTCAAAATATGAAGTAACTGAGGTATTGAGCAACCGATTTTGTTATTTATTATCATTATTGATATGATATGATTTGTTATGCTTTGAAAGCGATCGGAAGGAGATAACAAACTAAATGGTGCACTTTGTGAGTGAAATTGCTTTCCAGCTCTTTAAAACATTTATATTCTAATTCAAAATAATACTTTTTTCCTGTTCTTCTTTTCCTTTAAGTATTTGTATTATATTTTCGACTGATACTTTGTAATTATTTACTTTGTTAATTTTTAATATTATGTATATTTTGCATATTGTAAACTGGCCCCATGGAAGACCAGCAGCAACAATTATAGTTGCAGCTGAATATGGGCTACCAGCCGTATACGGTCCCTTTTTCTCTGTATGATTATTTTATATGTATTTGTATCTGATTTTATTATACGGAAATAAAAACAACAACAACAACAAAATAATACTAATGATAAACTATCGATATATCATATATATTTTGCTTTGTTTATGGGATGAAACCTTGGAGTTAAAAACCCTGTCATATTATGTTTTGGAGTAATCAATTCGACACCACATTATAAGTCACATTATCTATCCCAAACTCATGATCAACATTGTCTAGATATAAGGGCAACTCGAAATCATCATTTGATGACGTCATCATCGCCGGCGGTGGAGGTGGAAAGCGAGTATCGTCAAACACAGTATCTTCATCATCGGTATAATCGTCATCGAAGTCGTCATCGACGTCGTGTACTTGGCCCTCGATAGTAGTCCTCTCGTCCATTTCCATCTCGGGAGGATGATTTCGACCGTCCTCAGAGATCGCCCAGGCACCGGGGAAGAAAGTAAATGCGTGCGACTTGTACGTCTGCCACGGTGAGATACCCTAGAGCAATAAAATAGAGAGAAAACAAAGAAGTTTTTAATAATACTGTCATGTCTACCGCTTCCAGACACCCTCGAGCAAAAATGGAAGAATACATGCAGAACATTAACCGAGCCAGAGCGGTTTGACTAGCTTTATTATGATAATATTACAGGTGAGAGTCTAAAGATGTGAACACAAAGGAAACCGTAAACGTAAAGGTTAGACCAATGTGTTCACGAGCTTCATAATACTATTGGCTCCTTTATGGCCTCGTAAGTCTCTTTTGTACCATCGGCACTCTAAGTGTTAGTTAGCACTACTTCAAACCAGCAGCTTCTTTGAAGTGTTTGTACACTGAAGCTCTTTTTCTGACCTATTAACTCTCTTGAGGTGTTTGCCAATTACCTTTCGAGCCAGCATGTCTATTCAAGGTATTAGTAAGCATCTTTTATCTACCTTTAAATTGTTAAAAAGCACCTTTACCTAGGTGCTTACCAACACCTATAAAGACCCGCCATGATGAAAGTTTAGGCAATCCTAAATAAATGCCTTTAATCTCCCACAAGATTTTATTATATTTACCTCTTCAGCGACTACGCCATCACTCATCATGACTGGGTTACCATTGACCGATACGACCAGCTTATCGTTGGTTCTACATGATCTCGTGATACGATCACCACAACAGACCATGACGAGGACGACGAGAATGAGAAAGGCCACCGCTCCGATCATACTGTAAGCAACGATCTGCCATTTGTTATCTAGCGAGAAGAACAGATAAAATAAATCGGGATGAAGAGTATAGGGCTAACAAACATACCAAAACGGATCTTAAAGCCCATCTGTACTAGTTTGGCTAGGAGGGATTAGACCACATATAGGGAGGTCACTGACAGGTGGCTATCTCATCAACTCAGCTCTCAATGATCATAAGCAAAAGAGGATCATGGGGGACCAATGGTCACCGATTAGGCATTGTTTTCTATATAGAGGGAGCAAGTAACCACATAGCGGAGAAGCATAGGCAACTAAGACGCCCCAATTGCATCTTGAATAAAAATTAGATTAAGCCGCTACATACACTATGCTTCTCGTGAATCATGGACATGTTGACCTACCTCACCCATACCAACTAACCCCCTTCAATTCGGGACCACCTCCGCACTTGGAGTTTTTCTTATATATTTGTTTATTATATATAATCATCAGTGACACTATAAGTTCTTATATACATGGACTACAATAATCCGGAGAAAGTCATCATTCTGGCCCGATATATTTGTGGGCAGCTTCTACCATGTCTACGTTGTCCGGGAGACGGAATACATAATGTCGATGTTGCCCCCCCCCATATCTGTTAAACCATCCTCCTGTAGTTGATAGAAATTACTTCACAAGGCCTAGTAATATACTGATTGTATTACTTTTAGATTACCTTTTAATTTACATGTACTTGATATCTTAGTTGTATTCTGACCTAACGTAGGTAATGTGTCCCAATAATGTATGTATTTTGTACTAATGTATTATTGTTCGTGTCTGATGATAATCAGACCTTGTGGATTTGTATTAATAAACTTGAATTTGAATTCGAAGTTGAATTTGAATTTTATTCTATAATACCATCTTTTAGGCTATAAACCCAACGTGTATTGGATAGGCAAAGACGTGGGGCAGAACGACAGCTGGCAGTGTACAATAATTATTCTCTTACTTTAATAGTCTCTAGTAATTTTTTGTTTTTATATTTAACATCTCTCTGAAATAATAATGTTGGTACCTCCACCACCCACCCCTCTCTCTTTCTCTAATATAAAATAGCACATGTTTACCTGGTTCTTTAGGTGTAGCCGTAGTAACATCTACGCGATTAGAAGTCTGTGCTTTAGTTGTAATAACATTTATTTCTGCAAAGGAAAAACAAACCGAGAAAAGAAAAGCAAATGAGTCAATCAAGTTTATGGCTGAAACAAGAATAAGAATGTTTGGAAGAAGTTTTCAGAATAAAAGCCACTTATTATGAGGTCGTTGAATGAAATTAAAACAGTGATTTAACCGCATCGATTTACAAACGAAAAAGTCACAAATGTTAATGTTTATTTACATTTACTTTATAATGTCATGTTAATTTGGGAAAAAAAGGAGACGTAAAACGCAAGTCTTGTACTGTAACAAGTGTGGACTGTTGTAATACTGTATATTTCTAACCTGTAATGGAAATGGTATTCTTATCGATGGTAAACACGGTACCATTGGCGCCCAGGCTACCGTTCCCATTCTCCAGTTTGATCAGGGTTTCGTTCAAAAGAGTTGCTTCTGTGACGTCAGACGATGCTAAGAAGTCTGTGTAGAACCATGCAATGATACTTCCTGATGTGAAGTTATACACAGTGCATCCCGAGTATCCAGCCAAGTCTCCATATACACCAACAGCCTAGTAATTGTTTTACGGTAAATTCGAAAGAGAATTATGAATGAGCTAGTAAGCAAGATATCAATAATCAGCGTTAATATTGCAAAACAGATTTGAAAAAACACATTTAACTATGTTTGTTTTTGTTTGTTTGTTTGTTTAAAACAAAGCTGCGAACATATGGAAGCTATCCAATATCACATCTTTTTTCAAAACATGCTCATTCCGGGTCAATTAGTTACAGAGCGCCATCTATCCACCAACTTCTATATGGGGTGGTGAATATGAACCTTGAACGAAAGTAAATATCAATCATATCAATTTATCATTTTCAATATCTTGTAAATGGTGTTAAAGGATAACCAACAAAATATTGCATGTTTGGTTATTATCACACCGTGAGAATTTTCAACAGACATAGAGATGCAGTCATCCCACTTAAATATGGTTGGGCAAAACTCCAATTACATACTATTTGAATATCATCTCTTAAAAGAAAAGAGTGGAAAGTATTTATTCGTAATTCTTTAGTAAACTCTGTGCCTCGTGTATTTTGATGCCAACATTTCGTACTTGAGAATAATAATATTTATGACCATGATTATAATAATAATAACACTAATAATAACAATAATAATAATCATAATAATAATAATAATAATAATAATAATAATAATAATAATAATAATAATAATAATAATAATAATAATAATAATAATAATAATAATCATGACAATTTACAGCGCCTTTTCCCCGAGAACACATACCACTGTACAAACTTTAGCTTCGAGTTCTTGATACAGGTTGCTTTGAGGGTCTGTCAGCTCATCGGTGAAGTTCGCTTCGTTTCCATCTATTTCAATAATCTCATAAGCCATCAGAAAAGATAATGTGCCTGCATAAGAGAAAGGAGAAGAAGGGAGATAGAAAGAATACAAAATTAAGAGTACTGTCCCACCAACAAACAAATAAACAAACACATAATTGGTACAGCCCTAAGAAGAACTAGGTTTAGTCGGAATGGGGTTAACTTCATTCATCAGAGATCTTCGCGCTATCATTCGATTGAACGAGAGGGAGTTTTCATCGTGATCGCCGCTCACTTCCGTATACCGTTGATGATGATGACAATGACGATGATGGGGATGATGATGATGACATTAGTGACATGCCGAAGCTTAACCCATTCAGCTCCACATCCTCAGTAAATCGTTTAAACGTCTCCCTTACGACGCCTCCATAAAACGAAGGATAATATGAAAAATTAATTTGCTCTTTAACCATTTTTATGTAACTGTACATGTTGCAAGAAGCCATACGTCGATTAAAAAAAGATATGTTAAACATACCCATAATAGAGGTAGCCGCAGACGTTGTAACTGAAGTGTGATGGAGGGATGTCTTTGCTGGCTCAGTTTTCCGGGGCTCGGTTGGTTTATCTGTCGTAACTTTCCCAGGAATCGTGGTACTATGCGTGGTAGTGTCTTGCGGTGAATATGTCGTAGCAGTTGTTTCAAGCCCTGTAGTTCAAGACAGTAAAGAACGATCATTTTAAAAGTGTGGAAGAATAGAAGTAAAAAAACAATGACTCTAAAACGTAGGAATTGATATACTGTAATCTTTTGAGTGGATACTAAATCAATATGATCATGAACAATGCATGTAATTTTATCTGAAGTTGTAGTATCAATAAGTATTGGGATATAATTAAATCTGAGGAAACATCCAAGGACAATAACATACCTGCATCAGTACTAACAGAAGCCGGTGGATCAGAAGAATAATACTGGGTAGTCTTAGATGGTTCAGTTTTCCTGGCCTCTGTTGGTTTAATAGTCGAAGCTTTCTCATGAATCGTTGTCTTTGGCGACGTTGTAAAACCCCTCTGTGACGTAATTTCTGTTAGAAGCGAAGTTGCTCCTTCTCCTGCAGTTGATGTAGGCGTTTCAATTGTCGTACCTGGCAGATACGTATCAGTCAAATCCACTGTGGCCTGATCAGTCGCTGTATACATCAGTGACGTGAATATGATAGAGCTGTCAGTGGACGTATCAGAAACTAGCCATTCTGTACTTTGTTCCCCTTTGGTACTTGTTACATTTGTTGTAGATGCATCTGGGAGAGTTGTCACCTCTCTGTCCGTTACACCGGTTGTATCACCCATCGTCACCATAGTGGATGCGGGGATATCTGTTGTCTGGTTGTTTGAAGCCGTGTATTTAGTAGAATATGAAGTTAATTCGGAAGAGACTGTGCTCTCTGCTCCATCAGTGGTGTCTAGATTTGTGGTCTGATAATCCTCGTCTGTGACAGATGTAACAGTAGTTAACAAATCGTCAGCATCTGTTGTGTGGGTGATACTCGTAGATGAATCCGGATTTTCTTCCGGGGATACCTGATACCCTGTTGTTGTGTATGGGGGAGTTACTAAATCTGTTGTTAATGCATTCTCAGTGGTGGGGATAGGGTTTTTCGACGAGAAAACATCTTTACCATCAGTCACAGTTCCTTCAGTGCTAGACTCTACACCAGTAGTTGTATCCGAAGGAAATGGCGTTATTGCCTCTGTGCCAAATATAACTGTTGTGCCATTGACCTCATTGCCGGTGGTTGTGATATACTCATAATCAGGCTCCGTATTTGTCGGAAGTGACTGTTGGATCTGTGTTGTCATGTCACCATCTGTAACCGTCTGGAAGGTCGTTCCTGCTTCGGTTTCCACAGTCTCTGTGGCACTTGTTATTAATGAAGACGTATCTTGCGTGACATCGAATATCTGAGTGGTATTAACAGTATTAGAGGTAGCCAATTCTTCTGTAATTTGAGTTATGTCAATGTCTGGTTTTGAAACAAGCTCAGTCGCGACAGTAGTCACTCTATTCGTCGAGGCCGTGGTGATATCTGTTAAGATATCTTCAGTGGTTATAACTCCATCGGTTTCTGTTTGTGTTTCTGTAACCAAGTTTGTAGATATGAGATCAGTTACCATATCTGTCAAATCTAAATTGTTTGTTTCAGTTGTAAAATTCCCTAAGTCTGTTGTCCGCTGTGGGTGTGACTGTGGTATACTGGACATGGAAGTGAATTGATTGGTTACCATCGTTTCTGTTTCAGTGGAAATACGGTCTGAACTCATTGTCAGTGTAGAATATTCTTGCGAGGTAACACTGGATGTTACCGGATCAGGTGTAGTTATTGCGACATCCCCAGTGACATCTTCTAGATATTGTGTCGTTTCGGTGACCAAAGTAGTCATCCCGGTAGTAGGCAAATCTGTTGAGGGGAACCCTTCATCCGATGATGTTGTAGGATGGTCTGATTTTTCTTTGGTTGTGGTTAAACGGAATGTTGTCACGTCCAGTGGATCTGTGGTCAGTGTAGAAGGTCCAGTGGCGGTCTGGGTTGGAAATTCTGTAGATGAATCCTCTGTGGCTGCAGTAAGGATATTAGTATGTGTAACTGTTGGTGACATTGTTGTAGTTTGTGTAGGATCTGTAGGAGAAGTCGATCCAGATGTTTCTGGAGTATTGCTTGTTGATCCTGAAGGAGTCGGAGACGAAGCGGATGTATCGTTGTTTGGAGAGTCTGTCGTGTAATCTGCAAAAGGGGTAATCATACACATGAAACCAAGGTAAACAAAGAAAGAAAGGAAAACAAAAAACAACAGCAAAAAGTGAAAGTTGGAGAGGAGAAAGAGGTATTGTTTTATAAAAATAAAAACAATAACAAATTCAAAGATGACACTTTCAATTCGAAACATCTTGGTACATAAGAAAAAAGACGTAGAAAAATGCTTAATGAATTTAATTACATATAAATGATTGCTGAGTGTACCCCCGCCAATATCAAGTCAATAACTTTATCTAAAAATAATATGTGATGATATCAAATTGATGTCAAAATAGTGTAAAGGACTTCATATCAAGTCAATTCTTGCCGCGAGGATTGTCTATTGCATTAACTTAAAAGATCATAATAAGATGAATTACCTGTACAATAAGGTTCTAAGAATGGTTCCCAGGAGCCGTCAATACATGTCGCCTGATCAGGGCCTACAAGAGTCCCATCTAACCCTTCAGCGCATGTGTATACGATGACGTCATTGTGCATATACGAGTCTTGTGTAGCAGCATATGAAGCACCATACGGGTATTGGATCGTGTCAGAGGTTAGGTTTGGGGCTGTACAACCAGCTGAGATAGATACAGTGATAGAGGGAGAGAGAGAGAGAGAGAGAAGGAAAGAGAGAGAGGGATGAGGGAGAGAGGGTGAACGAGACAGAGGGAAAGGGAGAGAGAGAGAGAGAGAGAGAGAAAGAGAGAGAGAGAGAGAGAGAGAGAGAAAGAGAGAAAGGAGGGGGAGATAGAGAAGAGAAAGGACAAAGACAGAGAGAGACAGAGAGAGCGTTAGATGAAGAAAGAGTGGTAAATGTTATCAAAATGTTAGACAGGCTTACAAAAACAACCCCGATAAAAAAAGTTTGTAAAGATTATAATCATACGAATGTAGAATAACTGATGAGTAATATAGCACTGTTTGCATAGTCGGGATCCGTGATAATGCATCTGGAACAGCATCATATTTTATCCAGTTTATTCAAAATTCAATTTCATGATCATTTCCACTGCCATGTGAATAAACAAAAGTAAATAATTCAAAAAATGATGTTCGTTTAGGAGCAACATACAGAAAGTGATCCTTACCATAGCAAAAGAAGAGGGAAGGATCAGGATTCCAGCCGGTGTCGGGATAGCAATAGCTGTAGACAGACCCTCCTTCGGTATAGCCGTCATTACATGATAGTTGAACATAGGACCAATCGCTGTAAACACTTTGGTCAGGAGTAACAATGACTTGGGACTCATCCGACA